>NC_134397.1:57193176-57493176 GCF_050003625.1 Haematobia irritans
AATTTAATTTAATTTAATTAATTTAATTTAATTTAATTTATTTAATTTAATTTAATTTAATTTAATTTAATTTAATTTAATTTAATTTAATTTAATTTAATTTAATTTAATTTAATTTAATTTAATTTAATTTAATTTAATTTAATTTAATTTAATTTAATTTAATTTAATTTAATTTAATTTAATTTAATTTAATTTAATTTAATTTAATTTAATTTAATTTAATTTAATTTAATTTAATTTAATTTAATTTAATTTAATTTAATTTAATTTAATTTAATTTAATTTAAATTTAATTTAGTTTAATTTAATTTAATTTAATTTAATTTAATTTAATTTAATTTAATTTAATTTAATTTAATTTAATTTAACTTTAATTTTTAATTTAATTTAATTTAATTTAATTTAATTTAATTTAATTTAATTTAATTTAATTTAATTTAATTTAATTTAATTTAATTTAATTTAATTTAATTTAATTTAATTTAATTTAATTTAATTTAATTTAATTTAATTTAATTTAATTTAATTTAATTTAATTTAATTTAATTTAATTTAATTTAATTTAATTTAATTTAATTTAATTTAATTTAATTTAATTTAATTTAATTTAATTTAATTTAATTTAATTTAATTTAATTTAATTTAATTTAATTTAATTAATTTAATTTAATTTAATTTAATTTAATTTAATTTTATATAATTTAATTTTAATCTAGTTTAATTTTATTTTATATAATTTAGTTTTAATCTAATATAATTTCTTACTGTATTTTACCCTAAACCAGGTTAACAGAGAGCAAACTAAAGCGATTGTTGTATATTAACGTAAAGTTCATGTGATTGGCGATGGCAAGGGGGGACAGATACCGGCAGAAAGATACATTTCGTAGAACAAAAACGAATTACGTGGAAGACAACAATAACAACAATGTTAGAGACTGAAGGCAGCGACCGATAAACCTAAGACGAACATTATGGAAGTTTGCATGTTTCTTATACCACCAAGTTTGAAGGTTTTCTTTTCTGTTTTTATGAGAGTTTCAATACCAGCATGTTGTTGGATTTCCTTTCAAATTGAACAACAAATTTCGTTTAAACTCTCAAAAAGTCTTTGTAGGCTTTTACCCATAAAACTCTCGCCCCTTCTCGTTTTCTTACTTCAGCACTCTTGTATGCTTTACTCAAGCATTGTGGAGTTTTTGTTGCTTTTGTTTAGATCATGGAGGTCTTTGTCTTTTTTTGTTCTAATCAGAATTGTATGGTTTTTGTTGTTTTTACACGCTTGGTGTTTTGGAGAGTGTTCTCGGTGAGGTTGGGTATAGGTTTGTGTGTATGTTGCTTTGCTGTGTTCTTAGTGAGATTTTTTGGCAAAATTCTCCGAATTCAATTAAACACAAAAGACTGGGCTTTAACATCGAACTCATCTCCTTTTTCGGTTATTCGTTTTGTTTTCGGTCTATACTCACGACAATTGTATCATAGAGGATTTTTTTTGGCGATTTTATGTAGTAGGGATAATATTCGTAAAATGCTGTGTGTGTGTGTGTGACTGTGGATAGTGTGGTGTGTGACTATGCGAAATGTGTGCTGCTTGACCGAGTAGCTAAGAGAACTTCAACCTGTATTCAAATGCGGGTTACATGAATGTCTTACTATTTGAGTTAGTCTACACTGTACAGTGATGTTAATGTTGAATTTTGGTTTGAAATCAATTTGAAAGAGAAGGGATTTAATTGTTTTAAACTGATCTTGCGGTTATGTCCAAACGTCCCATAAGTAAATGTTGAATTTTTGGGAAGAGAATATATGGGGTCTAGATTTTGTAAATTTTTATTAATCTTATTTAAAGGTTACCATTCTAGTGTCATTTAAATTTAAGATGCAAATATAATCGATAAGAGGAAAATAATCCTTTATTAACCCTAGACAGTCATCCTTCGTCGAAATGACGTTTAATTTTATTTTCGATATAAACTGTATTTTGCTCCATTGGGAAATGACAAATTTAAGTTATTCTAATTCAAAGATTTTATGAAATTTTGTTTAATATTAATCATACATGAACTGAATAAAAAAATTGAATTAAATTTTGGTTTTAATTTTTCTCATGATGCAATTTAAAGCACGTTAGTCAAAATGATTGAATAGTCTAAGTGAGCCTGAAATTTAATCGGGCTGCCACTTTAACCTAACCAAACCTAGTCAAAATGACGAGGGATGACGTTAGTGGACAAAAAATGTGGATGACTTCCAGGGTTAAAGAGAAAACGTTTTCCACTAACTTTTTTATCACTCAATAATTTTAATCACAGATAAAAGAATGTATGCAAAATTTTATATTAATTGCCAAGAAAATAATAATATTCACAATAAAAAAATTTTTGAGTTAATTAACAAATGGAGAATTTTATTTTATTAAATTAATTTTAGATTTTTTATCATGGCATTTTTAAATAGAATAAAATGTGTTTTGGCAAATTAAGTTATTTATATTAATTTATTGAAATTTATTTGTATGATTTATGAATAAATGAATAATTAACAACTTCTCAGAACTCTTTATTTGACCCTCCCCTCTCCTAATTCATCGATTATTTTGAAGAGTTAAAATACTACATCCATTTTGTTCTAATATTCCACAGTGCTTTTATTCCCAAAAAGAATCAAGTTTCATCACTCCACTTTACCCTCCCCCTCCCCACCCATACATTACATGCAAAACATGTCACAATCTCTGTTAAAAATATGAGGTGGAAAATTGTTAAAGAAGAAATTCGCCGCAAAACTTGGCAAAGTAGTGCGCGGGTGGGTGTTGTGTTATTGAGAACAAATCAGACCACTTCACCCCACCCCTATTCAAAAAACTATTTTGGCAAAGGTAGTTTGGTTTTAACCTTCTATAGTAGAGGGTTTATAGGAAATAGACTCAATATATCTTCTCTATTTTTAGAATGATAGGAGAAAAAAAAAAAAAAACAACACAGTTTTCCGGTAAGACTCTGTGGGCATCACAAGAGAAACTCTGATTGGATTTTTACCATAAGAGGCAGAGAGGAAGAGAGAGAGAGAGTATGAAATAAATGTACGCTTTAGAGATTGGAAGATTGACCATACAAACTAAGTCAGTTGAAAGAGAGAGAGAGAGAGAGTCAGGGAGAGTTGTAATGTTGAGTTCTGGGTTATTGTGGGGTGGTATTTATTTGTTTATTGATGGTACGGCGAATAAAAATATTGGTATGTTGGTTTAATTATTTGGGAGAGAGAGCCAGTCATTCGTTTACAGTGAGAATGTAATGGAAAAACTCACCACAGGACATCACATGTGCTTTATTATTTCTCTCTCCTGCTTGTTGTTTTTGTTGTTGCCAGGATTTACAAACACGTTGCGAATATTCATTGCTTTTGCGGGGGATGACTTTAGACAGAAGAGGTCTTGAGTAGCAGCAGCTTTTTATGGGCCATACAATGTGACTGATTTTCTGCTTCGCTCTAACGGGTCATAACAACGAACTTCGGTGTCAGTTTGACATTAATAGTCATCGATTTAACACAGAATTGAAAAGCAAGCGGCAAAACAAAGTTTTTCTTTCAACTTTCGCAAAACCTTAAAGATTTGTTTGAAAAAAAAAATAAAGGAAAATTTCTAAAGTTAGTTGGAATTAAAAATTTATAAGCAAAACGAGAGAGAGAGAATAATAAAATTTGTATTTTTTTTTCATATATTTGCAGGTGTGAAAATTCTGCTGAGAAAAAAAATCAAATAAAAGGAATACCATAAAAAAATTTGAAAAAGAAATAAAAAATCATACAGATTTTTTTTCAAAAATTAAAATCGGTTATTTATCAAATTAAAAAAGACCCGCCATAGTGTGTAAACAGAAAAGCAAAATAAAAAAAAATCGAAAACATCACAAATAAATTTGTATGTGCTTAGAGGGCTATTTACTCCCTAAAGTTATCTCTTATGCTGGCTATCCATCATCATCACATGGTGTTATATAGACCAAACTAAACAAACAACAAATGAACAACATCATAGTCAACTGAAAACAAAACCCACTGCCCGTGATTCCATAGAAAAGAGGTTCTACAACAAAGGTGGCCCTAAATCAACTTAAAAAAACAACAACAACATCATAGGAACATAATTGTAAGTGCTGCTCAACTTTAAGAAGACAACAAAAAAGCAACAACAACGCAGATAAAAAAAGTTCAAAGGAAACATCGACATCAACTCAAACAACTGCGAAGACAACAACAATTATTATCTACAAAAACATCAACCACAAAAAAAAATCCCTTAAGATTTGTCTTTTTTGCGTCGCATTTCTTGCTTCTCACTACAACGTAGTACAACATTTATCATCATCTACATCATCCTCTAATTGTGTGCTCCGTTTTGGTAGTGTTTGCAAATGATTGAAGAAATAAAAAAGAGTGTAAAAGTTTACAAAAATTTATAGAAAATATTTTGAGAAAAAAGTTGCATTAAAAAATTCCATACCAAAAAAAATCCGATATCAATGAAGCCAAGTTTTTGAAAATATCCAAGTGTCTAAAAAAAAAAAAATATAGAAAAAGAAATTATTTCTTTTACAAAGTGCCATTTCTCAGAAAAAAATAAATATAAATAAAAGTGTGCTACGTAATATTCGTTCAATCGAATTTTTTTGCCGCTGACCCAGTATCCAGATTATCGCTCCACAATTTTCACGAATATGCTATTCGAAAATCCCGCTGTAGCTGCCAAGCTACCGTTCCCCTATAATGTGCCACCGCCATTACAGGCAGCCGCTGCTGCAGCAGCTGTTCCAAATTTAAGGTAAGAAATATTACAATTTTAAATAAATATTAAAAAAATGGGGAAAATGTTAAGAAAATAAATTATTGGAATTATCTTAAACGGTTCAAAAATTTCTTTTTAAAGAAAAATATGAAACCCTTAACAAAGTTTTTTAGTAGTCATGGCTTTAAGATTATTGTAATATGGCATAGTTTTTACGCCATACCTACTTTGATTTATGAATAATATTTCAGGAAATTAATTACTTACTAATTTTTGCGACCATTTTAAAGTCAAAGTTAATTTTTTATTTTTAAGGAGCTATAGATTATAGATTTATGACTCTATTCATTAATATTCAAAGAAAAACCACTGCACACATTATGAATTATTGAAATATTTTTATTGCAGTATTAGGGTAAATAGTTAACTTTTAACGTCTGTTCATATCAATTCATTTAGAGGCTATATATTTATTTTATCTTCTTCATAAATTATATTCATATTACTAATACGTTCCATAGAACGAGTTTTAATTTTCCAAATTTTGGGATTATTTTGATGTATTTTTTTTTAATTTCAATTAACTGGAAGCTTCAAAAATATATTTTTTATATATTTCTATAAATGTAAAGAATTTTAGTCATTCCTGGTGCACACAAGATATGTTTCTTAAAAGAAATGCAGAACACCTATGGCTCGATTAATTATATGCTTCACTGCAATAAATTAAAATAATTCTATTTATTTGATAGCACTTCGATAGCTGTTAATGACATGATCTCAGTGTTGCCAAAAGTAGGGAAATTTCCCTATTTCCCTAGAAAATATTTGTTTTTGTCAAAATATTATTTCTATCGGAAATTTTGTCAAAATTTTATTTCTATAGAAAATTTTGTCAAAATTTTATTTCTATAGAAAAATTTGTCAACATTTTATTTCTATAGAAAATTTTGTCCAAAATTTTATTTCTATAGAAAATTTTGTCAAAATATTATTTCTATCGGAAATTTTGTCAAAATTTTATTTCCATGGAAAATTTTTTCAAAATTTTATTTCTATAGAAAATTTTTTCAAAATTTTAATTCTATAGAAAATTTTTTCAAAATTTTAATTCTATAGAAAATTTTTTCAAAATTTTAATTCTATAGAAATTTTTGTCAACATTTTAATTCTTAGAATATTTTGTCAAAACTTTATTGCTATAGAAAATTTTGTAACAATTTTATTTCTTTAAAAAATTTTGTGACATTGTTTTTGTATAGAACATTTTGTCAAAATTATATGTCTATAGAATATTTTGTCAACATTTTATTGCTATAGAAAATTTTCTCAAATTTCTATTTTTATAGAAAATTTTCTCATATTTGATTTCTATAGAAAATTATATTTTATAGAAAATTTTGTCAAAATTGTATTTCCATAGAAAATTTTGTCAAAACTTTATTTCTAGAGAAAAATTTGACAAAATTTTTTTTTCTATAAAACATTTTGTCAAAATTTATTTCTATAGAAAATTTTGTCAAAATTTTATTTCAATAGAAAATTTTATCAAAATTTTATTTCAATAGAAAATTTTATCAAAATTTTATTTCAATAGAAAATTTTTTCAAAATTGCAATTTTATAGAATATTTTGTCAAAATTTTAATTCTATAGAAAATATTGTCGAAATTTTAATTCTTAGAACATTTTGTTAAAACTTTATTCCTACAGAAAATTTTGTCACAATTTTATTTCTATACATTTATTTGATTAAAAGATATGCAGGAAGTTCGATAGCACTTATTGACATGATCTCAGTGATGCCAGAAGAGCACAATGTAGGTAATTTTTCACTCAACACAATTTTTACATTTTGGTGGCTCAAGAGAACAAAATAAGAAGCCGTCAAGGCTTGATCTTCTTTTTAACAATAAGTGGTAAACGCGGTTACCACTCTTGCCAAAAATAATCTACCAAAAAATATAAGAAAATTTTTACTACACATCTACCAAACAAAAATGTCTATAGAAAATTTTGTATAAATTTTATTCCTATAGAAACTTTTGTCAAAAGTTTATTTCTATAGAAGATTTTATTTATATAGAAAATGTTCTCAAAATTTTATTTCGATAGAAAATTTTGTCAAAATTTTATTTCCATAGAAAATTTTCTCAAAATTTTATTTCTCTAGAAATTTTTTTCAAAATTTTATTTCTATATAAAATTTTGCCAAAATTTTATTTTTATAAAAAATTTTGTCAAAATTGTATTTTTATAGCAAATTTTGTCAAGTCAAAATTTTATTTCCATAGAAAATTTTCTCAAAATTTTATTACTATAGAAAATTTTGTCAAAATTATATTTCCATAGAAAATTTTATCAAACTTTTATTTCTATAGAAAATTTTGTCAACATTTTATTTCTATAAAAATTTTGTCAAAATTTTATTCTATAAAAAATTTTGTCATAATGTTATTTCTATAAAAAATTTTGTCAACATTTTTTTCTATAAAAAATTTCTCAATTTTTTGTATAAAGAATTTTGTCAATATTTTATTTCTATAGATAATTTTTTTTAATTTTATTTCTATAGAAAATTTTATTCCTATAGAAACTTTTGTCAAACATTTTATTCCTGTTGAACATTATTCCTATAGATAATTTAAGTTTCAAATTCAAAATGTTATTTCTATGTAAAGTTTTCTCAAAATGTTATTTTTATAAATTTTTTTTTCAAAACTATAGTTCTATAGAAAATTTCTTCAAAATTTTATTTCCTATAGAAGTTTTGTTAAAATTTATTTTCTGTAAACGTTTTGTCAAAATTTTATTTCTATAGAACAATTTGTCAAAATTTTATTTCTATAGAAAATTTGTGAAAACTATAGTTCTGTAGAAATTTTCTCAAAATTTTATTTCTATAGAGAGTTTTGTCAAAATTTTATTTCTATAGAACATTTGTCAAAATTCTATTGCTATAGAAAATTTTGTCAAAATTTTATTTCTATAGAATATTTTCTATATTTTATTGCTATAGAAACTTTTGCCAAATTTTTATTCCTGTAGAACATTTCACCAAAATTTTATTCCTAACGAACATTTTGTCAAAATTTTATTGCAATAGAAACTTTTTCTCAAAATTTTATTTCTATAGAAAATTTTTCCAAATTTTATTTCCATGGAAAATTTTTTCAAAATTGTATTTTTATAGAAAATTTAGTCAAAGTTTTATTTCTTATAGAAAATTTTCTCAAAATATTATTTCTATGTAAAATATTGTCAAAATTTTATTTCCATAGAAAATTTTCTCAAAATTTTATAACTATAGAAAATTTTGTCAAAATTATATTTCCATAGAAAATTTTATCAAACTTTTATTCCTATAGAAAATTTTCTCAAAATTTTATTTCCATATGAAATTTTGTCAAAATTTTATTTCTATAGAAAATTTTCTCAAAATTTTATTTCTATAAAAAATTTTCTCAAAATGTTATTTCTATAAAAAATGTTCTCAAAAATTTTTTTCTATAAAGAATTTTGTCTAAATTTTATTTCTATAGATAATTTTCTTAAAATTTTATTTCAATTGAAAATTTTATTCCTATAGAAACTTTTGTCAACGTTTTATTCCTGTTGAACATTATTCCTATAAATAATTTAAATTTCAAATTCAAACTGTTTTCTCAAAATGTTATTTTTATAGAATTTTTTTCAAAACTAATGTTCTCAAAATTTTATTTCCATAGAGAGTTTAGTTAAAATTTTATTTTATTTTGTCAAAATATTATTTCTATAGAACATTTTGTCAAAATATTATTTCTATAGGATATTTTGTATAAATTTTATTGCAATAGAAACTTTTGTCAAATTTTTATTCCTGTAGAACATTTCGTCAAAATTTTATTCCTATCGAAGATTTTGTCAAAATTTTGCAATAGAAACTTTTTCTCAAAATTTTATTTCTATGGAAAATTTTGTCAAAATGTTATACCTATAAAAATTTTTTTATCAAAATTTTATTTATCAAAATTTTATTTCTAAGAAATTTTTCTCAAAATTTTATTTCTAAGAAATTTTTCTCAAAATTTTATTTCTATAGAACATTTTGTCAAAATTTTATTTCTGTAGAAAATTTTGTCAAGTTTTTATTCTAGTAGAACATTTTGTCAAATCTTAATACATATAAAAAATTTTCTCAAAAGTTTATTTCTAAGAAAATTTTCTCAAAATTTTATTTCTATGGAAAATCTTCTCAAAATTTTATTTCTATAGAAAATTTTATCACAATTTTATTGCTATAGAAAATTTTGTCAAAATTTTATTTTTATAGAATATTTTGTCAAAATTTTATTTCTATAGAATATTTTGTCAAAATTTTATTTCTATAGAACATTTTGTCAAAACTTTATTTCTATAGAAAATTTTGTCTAAATTTTATTTTTATAGAGAATTTTGTCAACACTTTGTTCCTATACTGAAAAAAATATTGTCGTGAGGCCAAAGATTTCGTGTCCTTAAAATACGAATGCAAATTGTGCTTAGCGTAGAAGACGCATTTCTCCAATATAAAGTTTTTTTCCTTGTCCAAAAGTCGATAAACTTTTCAATGAAGTCGTGTTGTCCTTATAATTAAGTGATTGGATTTAAAAATGGGTATCATAACATGAAAGAAAAATTTTTTAAGCTAAAGTAAACTTGACTTTAATAATTCAGAAAAATTCTTTAAAATTAATGAAATTGTCTTTAAATTTGTTTTCAGTGTATAAAAAATGTTCTTAAAATTTTATTTCTATCATTAATTTGTCAACTTTTTATTTCTATAGATAATTTTGTCAAAATTATATTTCTATAGAAAATTTTATAAAAATTGTATTTCTATAGAAAATTTTGTCAAAATTTTATTTCATTTAATTTTTCAATTATTAATCGAGCTTTATGGACAGATTAATAGAGTCATTGAAAATTAATCATGTTATTTAATCTAAATGTCTCCATAAAGCTCGATTAATAATTGTAAAATTAGATATAATGCATTTGAACGGTAATTGCCTGTTTCGGTATCAGGCTAACATGAAATATAATAAAATTTTATTTCTATAGAAAATTTTGTCAAAATTTTATTTCTATAGAAAAGTTTGTCAAAATTTTATTTCTATAGAATATTTGGTCAACATTTTATTTCTATAGAAAATTTTGTCAAAGCTTTGTTCCTATAAAAAATATTCGTAAAATTTTATTTCTATCAATAATTTTGTCAAAATTATATTTCTATAGAAAATTTTGTCAAAATTTTATTGCTAAAGAAAATTTTGTCAAAATTATATTTCTATAGAAAATTTTGTCAAAATTATATTTCTATAGAACATTTTTTCAAAACTTTATTTATATAGAAAATTCTGTCAACATATTATTTTTATAAAGGAATGTGTTGCAAAGTCTACCAACACACAAAAAATTTTTTTCTGATTCAATCACGAAATTAATTGATCCAATTAATTTTTAATTGAAATGTCTTCAATCATAGAAATGATAGTATCAATTAAAAAAATTAATTGAAGGTCAATTAAAAAGTTAATTGATTCAATTAAAAAATTAATTGATACTATTATTTTTGTGATTGATTTTTGTTTCAATTTTTAATTGAATATTTTTTAATTGAATATTTTTTAAAACTCAATTAAAATTTTAATTGGAAAATTGTTCGTGAAATTTTTTTGTGTGAAAACATCAAGAATTCTGCGAATCTACCAAACAGAAAAAATCTACCATTTTGGTAGAATTCTACCAACTGTGGTGGTAAGACTTATATTTTATCTTCACCAAAAAGAACAATTAAGAATACTCCAGCGAAAATCTTGGTAATTTTTTGGAGCTATACATTTGTTATTAATGAAATTATTTTATTGGAAAATTTCTTCGAAAACAATCAGAAAGAATAAAAAATTAGACAGGAATAGCTTGCAAAGGAAATCTGTATAGAATCGCTCGCTATAATGAAATACGAAAAATAGAAGTGCGAATGAATTGCTTGTGACAAACACATGAGCTATGGTAAATCAGAACTGGAGAAACATGGTAAATCGAAGTTTCTCACAAAAAAGCTTTCGGAAAAAAAAATATAAGTTATAAATTATTTTGTGAAAAAGTGATCAACCAAATAATTTAATTTAATAGTGTTTTCAGTGATTAAAATTGAAGATGTCGATTGTGATTTGGTTTTATTCATTAATATTTAGAGACAAGCTACAGGATGGGTATAATGCACACATCATGATTTCTACTAAAATTTATTACCTAGATCTTTGGTTAATATATTTCTTTAAACGCTAGTTTCATATCAATTCTTTTAGTGAGAAAAAATTATATTTTATGTGCTTTATATATTCTATTAATATTACTTATACGTTCCAGTGAACGAACTAGAATATTAAGGAATAAAAAGAGGGTTTTTGGTATACATTTTTACAATTTCATTCGATTCAAATGAACGATCTACATTCCTTTAAACAAATTTATTAAGATTCTTAAATGTAATCTCTTTATATTCTTACACTCTTATCACAACATAAGATTTAAATTCGCCCCACAAAACCCCATATAAAATATGGCCTTATATTGGCGGCACAGCAACAAGCATCACTTCATAACTAGCACACCCTGAATTCTTAGTAAATGAAGGAAAAACGAACACGCGATTTGTTTATAATTTGTTACGATTACAAATTGTTCCAATACAAAGCATATTAATTGCAAGTAAACTTTTTTTGTGTTACTTTCCTTGCCTTTGTATTGACGCCAAAAGCTCGTCGCCAAAGTAATTTATGCAAACTTAGATATACTCGTTTGCATTGACAATGTCTCGAGCACTAAACGAGGGAGAGAGAGTGAGAGATTTGTTTTGAACTTCAAGTCGGATAAGCGTTTTTCTTATGGCTAAGCCTACAGTAATTAAGAGAAATGCTCAAAGCAATCCGATCTCAATAAAATCTGGAGAAAAAAATACAATAATAAATTTAATGTGATTGCCTTCATTCAAGTAGAATAAATAATGCAATCAATATCTGAACAAAAGGCTTGCGGTATAATAGAATATGTAATTCCTTTTGATTTATTCATATTAAACAGAAATCTAATGCCTTTTTTTCTAACTAAAATTTATATAAATATATGCCATAGAAAAACACAAGTTCTTATAACAATATACTCTGATTGATTTGAATTTGTTTATAAAATAGACGAGTCTGGAATACTAGATTATTTATTTGTTTTATAATATTTAACTTTCTTAGATTTATTTGGTCCTATAGAAAATTTTTTATTTTATTTTCTAGAATATTCTACAACAAAAAATAACATTATTTTCTAAAAAATAAATTTTAACAAAATATTTTTTCTATAGTTTTTTTTTCTATAGAATTTCTGAAAAAAAATATTTCCATAGAAAATTGTTGAAAGTTTTTTCAATTTTTTGTGATTGTAGCCATAAGGGAAAATGTCTGTGATATTTTTATTTAATTTTGTCGCTTTTTACAATTTACAAATAATCAAAAATATGACAATAGATTAAACATTTCAATAAAAATTCATTCCAGAAGGGGTTGGAAATCATAATGACACGGCGGATGAAAATGTGAAATAAAATCTTTATTGAGACCTTGAAAGTCCGCTTTAGAGCAGACAGAATAGTGTCATTTCTATGGAAAATGTTGACAAAATTTTATTTCTATAGAAAATATTGACATTTTAGTTTTATAGAAATTTTCTCAAAATTTTATTTCTATTGAAAATTTTGACAAAGTTTTATTTCTATAGAAAATTTTGACAAAATTTTATTTCTATAGAAAATTTTGACAAAATTTTATTTCTATAGAAAATTTTGTCAAACTTTTACTTTTATATGAAATTTTGTCAAAGTTTTAATTTTAAGGAAGTTTTTCCAAAATTTTATTTTTATAGGAAATTTTGTCAAAATTTATTTTCAAAGAAAATTTGTGGAATTTTCATTTCAATAGAAAATTTTGTCAAAATTTTATATCAACAAAAAAAAAAAAATTGATAAATTTTATTTATGTAGACAATTTTTGAAAGATTTTATTGCTATAGAAAATTTTGAAAAGATTTTATTTTATTTTAGATAATTTGGTCACAATTTTATTTCTATAGAAAAATTTTGACAAAAATTTATTTCTATTTAAATTTTGACAAAAATTTATTTCTATAGAAAAATTTTGACAAAATTGTATTCTAAAGAATATTTTTGCAAAATTTTATTTCTTTACAAAATTTTTTTTCTATAGGAAATTTTGGCAGAATTTTGATAACATTTTATTACTATTGAACATTTTATTTCTACAGAAATTTTTGAAATATTTTATTTATATAGAAAATTTTGTCAAAATTTTATTAATATAAGAAATTTGTCAAACTTTTATTTCTATAGAAAATTTGGTAAAAATTTTATTCCTATAGAAAATTTTATTTCAATAGAAAATTTTGTCAAAATGTTATTTCTATAGAAAATTTTATTTCTATATAACATTTTTGCAAAATTAGAAATTATGATTTTATTCGATCTTTCTTTTATTCAATAGAAAATAATTATTCAAGCTTGAGATCGTTTTTTTATGCATTGGTTCTTTCTTCAATATTTCGCAATTACATTGAATTGCTTCATCAGGAGTAGATCTACAATAAAAATGTTTTGATAATTTTTGCAAATTTTTTGCAAAATTTTATTTCTGTGGAAAATTTTTGCAAATTTTTTTTCTATAGGAAATTTTTGCAAATTTTTTGTTCTATAGAAATTTTTTGCAAAATTTTATTTCTATAGAAAATATTTTCAAAATTTTATTTCTAAAAACAATGTTGTCGAGATTTTATTTCTATGGAATATTTTGTCAAAATTTTATTTCTATATGGTTTGTTAAATTTTATTTATATAGACAATTTTATTGCTATAGAAAAATTTTGACAAAATTTTATTTCTAACGAAAATTTTTGCAAAACTGTATTTCTAAAAAAAAATTTTTCAAAATTTTATTTCTAAAGGAAAGTTTGCCAACCTTTATTTCTAAGAAAATTATTTTCTACAGATTTTTTTTTTCTATAGGACATTTTGTCAGAATTTTATTTCCATGAAAAATTTTGTCTATATTTTGTTTCTTTACAAAATTTTGTCAATTTTTTTTCTATGGAAATTTTGTCAGAATTTTGTTAACATTGTATTACAATTGAAAATTTTATTTCTATGGAAAATTTTGCCAATATCTTATTTCTTTACAAAATTTTGTCAAAATTTTATTCCTATAGAAAATTTTGTCAAAATTTTATTTCTATAAAACATTTTGTCAAAATTTTATTTCAATAGAAAATTTTTACAAAATTTTATTTCTATCGGAAACTTTGTCAAACTTGTACTTTTATATCAAATTTTGTCAAAGTTTTAATTTTACAGGAAGTTTTTCCAAAATTATATTTTTATAAGAAATCCCAGCAAAAAAAGCGTCACCAAAAAAGTAGTGAAAATGTTCTTTTTGGATCCGGAAGTGGTGCCAAATTGGCGCAGAAGCGATGATTTTAACATGGTCTTGTCATAGGATGGATGTCCACCATTTCAACAGACGTTGCACTGAATTTGCATCACTTCTTAAGGTGTGATGCCAATTCAGTGATTTGGATGTGAATAAAGAAATTTTGTGATTTTTTGACGAATAAATAATGTTTAAAATTTTTTATGATTTTTAATGCATTATAACGCTTGTTTGGAACGTTTGGCATTAAATATTTTTAAAAATTCACAATTTTTCTAGAAAGGATTTAGCATTTTTTTCGGCAAAATTTAAATAATTTGTACTATTTTATTAATTTTTAATCTGTTTTTAATCCATTTGAAACAATAAAATTTAAAATTTTCCATTAAAAATATGAAAAAAGCGAGTTATAAAAAATTGACTTAAATGAACTTCCTGTGCAGTTAAAATAAAGAACATCTGTGGGAGGACATTTTTTGAAGTGCTTTTAAAGTTGTGCTTAGGTTAGGTTAGGTTAGGTGGCAGCCCGATGTATCAGGCTCACTTAGATTATTCAGTCCATTGTGATACCACATTGGTGAACTTCTCTCTTATCACTGAGTGCTGCCTGATTCAATGTTAAGCTCAATGACAAGGGACCTCCTTTTTATAGCCGAGTCCGAACGGCGTTCCACATTGCAGTGAAACCAATTAGAGAAGCTTTGAAACCCTCAGAAATGTCACCAGCATTACTGAGGTGGGATAATCAACCGCTGAAAAACTTTTTGGTGTTCTGTCGAAGCAGTTGTGCTTTAAGAAGAACTTCCAAATTTTTTTTGCTGGGATTTTTTATTTATTTTTGATTTGCAAAGAAAATTTTATTTGTCAATATTTTAATCAACAAAAAATTTTTGATACATTTTATTTATGTAGACAATTTTTGAAAGATTTTATTGCTATAGAAAAATTTTGACAAAATTTTATTTCTAAAGAAAATTTTTGCAAAATTGTAGTTCTAAAGAAAAGTTTGTCATCATTTTATTTTTAAGAAAATTATTTTCTAAATTTTTTGCTACAGATTTTTTTCAAAATTTTGTTTCTATAGACAATTTTGTAGAAATTTTATTTCTATAGAAAATTTTGTCAAAATTTTATTTCTTTACAAAATGTTGTCAAAATTTTTTTCTATAGGAAATTTTGGCAGAGTTTTGTTAACATTTTATTACTATCGAAAATTTTATTTCTACACAAATTTTTTAAATATTTTATTTATATAGAAAAATTTTGTCAAAATTAAATAACATTTTGACAAAATTTTTCTAAGAAATTTGTCAAACTTTTATTTCTATAGAAATTGTTGTCAAAATTTTATTCCTATAGAAAAGTTTATTTAAATAGTAAATTATGTCAAAGTTTTGTTTCTATATAAAATTTGTGCAAAATTTTATTTCTATGGAAAATTTTTGCAAAATTTTATTTCTATGGAAAATTTTTCCAATTTTTTTTCTATAGGAAATTTTTGAAAATTTTTTGTTCTATAGAAATTTTTTTCAAAATTTTATTTCTATCGAAAATTTTTTAAAAATTTTATTTCTACAAACAATGTTGTCGAGATTTTATTTCTATGGAATATTTTGTCAAAATTTTATTTCTATAGAAAATTTTGTCAAAAATTTATTTATATAAGAAATTTGTCAAAATTTTATTTCTATAGAAAATTTTTGCAAAATTTTATTTCTAGAGAAAATTTTGTCAAGATTTTATTTCTAAAGAAAATCAGGTCAATTTTTTTCAAATTTCTATAGAAAATTTTGTCAAAATTTTATTTCTGTAGAAATTTTTTTCAAGAATTTATTTCTAAAGAAAATCTGGTCAAATTTTTTTTATACAAAAATGTTGTCAAGATTTTATTTCTATAGAAAATTTTGTCAAAATTTTATTTCTATAGAAAATTTTATTTCTATATAAAATTTGTGCAAAATTTTATTTCTATGGAAAATTTTTGCATTTTTTTTTTCTATATAAATTTTTGCAAATTTTTTTCTATAGAAATTTGTTGCAAAATTTTATTTCTATAGAAAATTTTTTTCAAAATTTTATTTCTACTAACAATATTGTCGAGATTTTATTTCTATGGAAAATTTTTTCAAATTATATTTCTACAAACAATATTGTCGAGATTTTATTTCTATGGAATATTTTGTCTAAATTTTATTTTTATAGAAAATTTTGTCAAAGTTTTATTTATATAAGAAATTTGTCAAAATTTTATTTCTATAGAAAATTTTTGCAAAATTTTATTTCTGTAGAAAAATTTTTCAAAAATTTTATTTCTACAAACAATGTTGTCTAGATTTTATTTTAATGGAATATTTTTTCTATAGAAAATTGTATTTCTATGTAAAATTTTATTTCTATTTAAAATTTTTGCAAAATTTTATTTCTATGGAAATTTTTTGAATTTTTTTTGTATAGGAAATTTTTTGTTATAGAAATAGTTTGCAAAATTTTATTTCTATAGAATTTTTTTTTTCAAAATTTTATTTATATAAGAAATTTGTCAAAATTTTGTTTCTAGAGAAAATTTTGTTAACATTTTATTTCTGTAGAAAATTTTTCAAGATTTTATTTCTAAAGAAAATCTGGTCAATTTTTTTTTTCTACAAAAAATGATATCAAGATTTTATTTCTATTGAAAATTTTGTCAAAATTTTATTTCTATAGATAAATATATTCCTTTTTCTATATAATTTTTTGCAATTTTTTTTCTATAGAAATTTGTTGCAAAATTTTATTTCTATAGAAAATTTTTTCCAAATTTTATTTCTACAAACAATATTGTCGATATTTTATTTCTATGGAATATTTTGTCAAAATTTTATTTCTATAGAAAATTTTGTCAAAATTTTATTTATATGAGAAGTTTGTCAAAATTTTGTTTCTATAGAAAAATTTTTCAAAAATTTTATTTCTGCAAACAATGACAATGCAAAATTTAATTTCTATTGAAAATTTTTGCAAAATTTTATTTCTATAGAAAATTTTGTCAAAATTTTATTTCTATAGAAAATTTTGTCAAAATTTTATTTATATAAGAAATTTGTCAAAATTTTAATTCTATAGAAAATTTTTGCAAAATTTTATTTCTATAGAAAATTTTTGCAAAATTTTATTTCTATAGAAAATTTTTGCAAAATTTTATTTCTGTAGAAAAATTTTTCAAAAATTTTATTTCTACAAACAATGTTGTCGAGATTTTATTTTAATGGAATATTTTGTCAAAATTTTGTTTCTATAGAAAATTTTGTCAAAATGTTATATCCATAGAAAATTTTGTCAAAATTTTAATTCTAACGAAAATTTTGTCAAATTTTTTTTTTTCTACAAAAAATGTTGTCAAGATTTTATTTCTATAGAAAATTTTGTCAAAATTTTATTTCTAGAGAAAATTTTGTCAAAATTTTATTTCTATAGAAAAATTTTGTCCGAATTTTATTTTATTTTTAGAAAATGTTTGAGAAATATTTTTATAGGAAATTTAATCAAAATTTTATTTCTATAAAAAGTTTTTGCAATTTTTTTTAGAAGCTAGTCTTTGTAAAATTTATTTGTCTCTTGAGAATATTTTGTCTTTATTATTATTATTATTATTTTTAGCTACCCATTCGCTTTTTATTGAGATACTTTTGAAATTTTAACAGTATCAATGTTGCGCAGTTGCCTTAATTGCATTATCCAACAAAACCAGTCGTGGTTTGGTTCGCATACAGAAGTACGCCAATCGTTGATCAGAATAAGTTATTGGGTGTTTGTTAAGTGTAGCAAAATCGACATAGAAACCAGTTTGGTTTTTGCATGCGTTGTCTAGCTTTGTGCTTAAGAGTAAGGCGTTGTCGTCAATTATACACGTGGTATGGAATGACTGTTGCATTTTGTGTATTTCCGTGTGGGTTGATGTCTCGATATTGCAAGAAATGAGTTTATTTAAATATTACCTTAGAAATATTTATTTTGCTTAAGCAAATATGGCAATGTGTCTTAATTTTTAACCACCACCACAGTCCATAAAACGTATAATCAAAAGATTTGTGAGTTCATTTGTTGTACTGTTGGCCATATTTAGTATTAAAAAAAAGATTTTACACACACTTTTTCTCCACATTTATTATCACCTTTAATTAAGTGTTGGTTTAAGTCTCCTTGATGCATTTGGAAATGTGCTTTTATGGATAATTTGAATTTTGCGATTTTTTTGGGGTATTGCTATACGATCTGAAACGTAATTATGTCGTATGCGATTAGTAATCCAATGTAATGCTTTCGAAAAAATTGGTATTGTGAATTTCATATTCTATTAATTATTTCAATAACTGACGAAAACATGCAATTCGTTAGAAAAAATCTTTGCACACAATGAATGTAATCAAAAATTTCGAAACGATGGCTCTAGTATTATGCTTCTGCTTTAAATGTTTATTTATATCAATTAGTTTGATTAAGAAAAAGATGAACCAAATCTAAAAAAGTTGCTCGAGTACCAAGGAAAGGATCGCTTGTTTTGTTTTCGAAAAAAAACTGGATATGTCGCAATCGTACCACAAGAACAGCGCAGGACTGTCATTTTTGAGTGTTACACAACCATTTATTGGCCAGTTGGCTTCCTAGAAATCAGGAAAACCAATCGCCGAAGACGAATCACTCTCCACCACGACAATTCGAGTTCTCACACATCGGCTCAGATAACTGCACTCAAAACATTGACTTGATGGATCTTCCGCCGTATTGTCCTGACTTGGCACCGAACGTCTTATTTTTATTTCCGTACTCCAAAACATAAAGAATGCAGGCTATATACAAATATGAACTTGTTATGGACCAATTTTTGTGTGATTGGGTATAGATTTATCTGAGGGCTATATATAACTATAGACCGATATGGATCTAGTTAGGCATGGTTGTTACGGCCATATACTAGCACAATGTACCAAATTTCAACTGACTCGGATGAAATTTGCTCCTCCGAGTGGCTCCAAAACCAAATTTCGGGATCGGTTTATATGGGGGATATATATGATTATGGACTGATATGGACCACTTTTGGCATGGTTTTTAACTATCATATACTACCACCACGTACCAAATTTCAACCAGATCGGATGAATTTTGCTTCTCCGAAAGGCACCCGGGGTCAAATCTGGGGATCGGTTTATGTGGGGGCTATATATAATTATGGACTGATATGAACCAATTCCTGCATGGTTGTTGGATACCATACACTAACATCATGTACAAAATTTCAACCAAATCGGATAAATTTTGCTCTTCCAAGGCGCTCCGGAGGTCAAGTCTGGGGATCGGTTTGTATGGGAGCTATATATAATTATAGACCGATTTCAACCAATTTTTGCATTGGTGTTTGAGGCCATATATTAACACCACGTACCAAATTTCAACTGAATCAGATGAATTTTGGTCTTCCAAGAGGCTCCGGAGGTCAAATATGGTGATCGGTTTATATGGGGGCTATATATAATTATGGACCGATGTGGACCAATTTTTGCATGGTTGTTAGAGACCATATGTTAACACCATAAACCAAATTTCAGCAGATGGGATGAAATTGGCTTCTCTTAGAGGCTCCGCAAGCCAAATCGGGGGATCGGTTTATATGGGGGCTATATCTAATTATTGACCGATGTGGACCAATTTTTGCATAGTTGTTAGAGACATTTTTCCAACAACATGTCCCAAATTTCAGCCGGATCGGATGAAATTTGCTTCTCTTAGAGGCTCCGCAAGCCAAATCGGGGGATCGGTTTATATGGGGCTATATATACTTATGAACCGTTGTGGACCAATTTTTGCATGGTTGTTAGAGACCATATACCAACACCATGTCCCAAATTTCAGCCGGATCGGATGAAATTTGCTTCTCTTAGAGGCTCCGCAAGCCAAATCGGGGGATCGGTTTATATGGGGCTATATATACTTATGAACCGATGTGGACCAATTTTTGCATGGTTGTTAGAGACCATATACCAACACCATGTGCCAAATTTCAGCCGGATCGGATGAAATTTGCTCCTCTTAGAGGATCGGCAAGCCAAATTTGGGGGTCAGTTTATATGGGGGCTATACGTAAAAGTGGACCGATATGGCCCATTTGCAAAACCATCTGACCTACGTCAATAACAACTACTTGTGCCAAGTTTCAAGTCGATAGCTTGTTTCGTTCGGAAGTTAGCGTGATTTCAACAGACGGACAGACGGACGGACGGACATGCTCAGATCGACTCAGAATTTCACCACGACCCAGAATATATATACTTTATGGGATCTTAGAGCAATATTTCGATGTGTTACAAACGGAATGACAAAGTTAATATACCCCCATCCTATGGTGGAGGGTATAAAAATATATAAATAAAAAAATTTGTGAGAGGAATATTTTGCAAAATCAACCCGGTGTGTCAGGCTCACTTAGACTATTCAGTCCATTGTGATGCCACATTGGTGAACTTCTCTCTTATCACTGAGTGCTGCCCGATTCCATGTTAACCTCAATGACAAGGGACCTCCCTTTTGTAGCCGATTCCGAACGGCGTTCCACATTGCAGTGAAACCACTTAGAGAAGCTTTGAAAACCTCAGAAATGTCACCAACATTACTGAGGTGGGATAATCCACAGCTGAAAAACTTTTTGGTGTTCGGTCGAAGCAGGAATCGAACCCACGACCTTGTGTATGCACGGCGGGCATGCTAACCATTGCCGTCGTTTTTTGCGTGTATCAATTATTTTTATTGGGAAAATTTGACTTTTTAAAATTGTATTATGTATTAAAATTACTTATACGGCATAGAGTACCATCATTATCTATAGGACAATGAAAAACAGGAATGTGAAGGGCATTACTGAGAGGTTATATGCCACCGATGAAAAAATCTATGATGCTCGGCCGTTTCCCTGGCCCTTTGTATGTGAGGCGGAAAATTTGAATTTTTAAAACTTTATTATGTATTAAAATTACTTATACGGCATAGAGTACCATCATTACCTATAGGGCAATGAAAAACAGGAATGTGAAGGGCATTACTGAGTGGGGATATGCCTACGCTCTTTCATCATGGTGGCTTCCTCTAATTCTAGACATAATTTATAATGTGAGTTTATTCGTCCACATTTTTCACTCTATACATTTGTTACAAAAAAACTCCTTAATATTTCTAATAATAATTTGCACACAAAACTAATTTTGTATACTGTCCCAATTAGGAACTTCGACAAAAAGTTTGCAGATAGTCTTTTGTGTGCATCAATTAATTTTATTGTGGAAATTAGAATTTTTAAAACTTTATTATGCATTAAAATTACTTATACGCCATAGCGTACCCTCATTACTTATACGACATAGTATTCTCTAATTAAAAGTTTTTTTTTTATATTTTTTCTATCAATTGAGAAATATATAAGCAATATTATTTCAATGATTACTATAACATGTAGATTTCCAGTTTTCTTTTTATTATTTTTTATTTTACTTATACGCATAGAGTACCATCATTACCTATAGGACAATGAAATACAGGAATGTGAAGAGCATTAATGAGAGGGGGTATGCCACCGCTGAAAAAATCTCTATGATGATCGGCCGAGAATGGAAGCGTTTCCATGACCTTTTACATCATGGTGGCTTCCTTTAATTCTAGACATAATTTATAATGTGAGTTTATTCGTCCACATTTTTTAGTCTGTATATTTGTTATAAAAAACTCCTTAATATTTCTAATAATAATTTGCACACAAAACTAATTTTGTATACTGCCACAATTAGGAACTTCGACAAAAAGTTTGCAGATAGTCTTTTGTGTGCATCAATTAATTTTATTGTGAAAATTAGAATTTTTAAAATTTTATTATGTATTAAAATTACTTATACGCCATAGCGTACCCTCATTACTTATACGTCAGAGTATTCTCTAATTTAATTTTTTTATTTTTTCTATCATTTGAGAAATATATAAGCAGCATTATTTCAATGATTACTATAACAAATAGATTTCCAGTTATCTATTTGTTGTTTTTACATAATATTTATTTATACAATTTGCGTATAGTAGGTGGCCACTAGAAAAAAATATTTTGTATTTATTTTATTTTACTCAAAACTAATTTGTCATTTTGTATATATATATAGATGTCATGGAAATCCATTTTAAGAAATTGTTCTTAAGATTGACATTTCTTTCAAAATTTCCTTAAACACAATATTGGTGGCACTAACAATTTCCCCTTGAATATTATTATTATTATTTTAAAGTTAAGAAAGAAAAAAAAATGCTACTTAAAATATCTATTTGGTATCTCAATTGACACTAATAAATGATCACATGTGTGCTTTTCATTCAATGACGATTTTTTGAGTTTATTTTCTAATTTTTTTCATAATGTTTTGGGTGTTTTTTTTTTTTTGAAAAATATGTTTTTTTTTGTTCGCTGTAAGAAAATGATAAGAAATACAAAAAAGTAAAAACATATGCCCAAACCAATTTAAAGTTGATGTTGCGTACAAGTTGCTGTTGTTTTGTCTTTGTATATTATCTGTCCGTCCGTCTGTCCGTCTGTCTGCCGGCTCTAGCCGCTCTCTAGTGTTGTTGTCATCTTCAACTAAATGTTTTTTAAATGAAAATTGAAATTTTCAAATTGTTTTCATTTACCCCATGTCTCCTATGCCTCGCACTTCCCCCTTTTGGTCTTTCTATATGAGTTAGTGCGTATGTGGGGTTTTTGTTTTTTTTTTTTTTTTTGATTTTGTTTTCCCAATGTCTGCAATGGAATGAGCGATGATCATCTATGGGTTTTGTCATGCGATTTTTAATTACATAAAATTTAAATATTTCTTAAAGTGAAAAGATCATGAGCTATATCCCATTGCGGAACTTCCCTTGTGGATCTCACTTACAGAACAAATTAAGCGGGGAGGTTTTTATTGTTTGGCTGGTGTAGATTTAATTTTTCTTTGGTTTTGGTTTGCTGGCCTGGCGTTTAGTTTATTACATTTTTTTGTTGCCATATTTGTTTTGTTGTCCGCTAATTATACGTCAATTTAACTTGCTTCTTTTGAATGGGCATTTAAATTATACTAAACGTTTATGTTTTGTTTTGTTTTTGTCAAACTTATATGAATTTTGATATACCAAGAAATTAAACGAGAAAAGTTTTGTAGAATAAAATCCCCACAATGGCTGTGGTAACGAAGATATTAACTTTGTCTTAAGCAAAAGTTCATTTGAAACATTTCCATAGAAGCAGAAGAAGACGAAGAAGTTTCATTTGTCATGTCAGTTTCATTTGTCAGAAAACATTCATATTTGAATTAACTTTGGGCCCCTTAAGGGGTTAATAAGAGAAGAGTCATATTTTCCAACAGAAACCTACAAAATTTCGAAATATCCAGACTCTCAAAACAGTGAAGAAGAAAATTGCTGTCATCAACAGCAATTCAAGCAATTAGCATTAATTGTTCTATGGTGATAATTTCATTGATGATTTCGTTTAAAATGCCTTTCATTCATAAAGGCATAATTTTGTCCGAAATGTAGATTTCATGAAGAAAAAATTTGTACTTAATGTGTAAATGTAGAGAACTTGAGTGTAAACAGATGTTTATTTAATTTGACGAGAAACTAGAGTGTCAAAAAATTTGTGAGAAAACATCCATATAATTTTCACAATCACAGCGAGAGGCGTTTATCAATATAGAGAAAGCATTTAGAGGAGTTTTAAAATACTTAGAAATGTCACCAGCATTGCTGAGAGAGGATAAATCATCGCTATTTTTTTTAATTTTTTTTCTTACATTTTTTTTTTTAATTTAATATTCAACCAAAATTGGGATTGAACCCATGACTTTGTGCATGCGAGGTTGGCCATGGTAATCACTACATCATGGTGGCTAAATTTAATTTTAGATGGATTTTATTATATGGGTTTATTCTAAAAATACCGGAAAGCATATTCGTTGGGGTTTCACCCACCTTTCGCATTTTTGCACAATATTTCCAATACCATTTTGCACACAAAACTAATTTTTATACCCTCCACCATAGTTGCAGGGTATGAGTTACATTCCGTTTGTAACTCATCGAAATATTGTTCTAAGACCCCATAAAGTATATATATTCTGGGTCGTGATGAAATTCTGAGTCGATCTACTTCCGAACGAAACAAGCTATCGACTTGAAACTTGGCATACGTAGTTGTTATTGATGTAGGTCGGATGGTATTGAAAATGGGCCATATCGGTTCTTAATTATATATAGCCCCCATATAAACCGACCCCTCGATTTGGATTGCGGAGCCTCTTAGACAATCAAATTTCATCCGATCCGGTTGAAATTTGGTACGTGCTGTAAGTATATGGTCTCTAACAACCTGGCAAAAATTGGTCCATATCGGTTCATAATTATATATAGGCCCCATATAAACCGATCCCCAGATTTGACTTGCCAAGCCACTTAGAGAAGCAAATTTCATCCGTTTGCGGTTGAAATTTGGTACGTGGTGTTAGTATAGGGTCTCTAAGAACTATGCAAAAATTGGTCCACTTCGCTCCATAATTATATATAGCTCTCATATAAACCGATTCCCAGATTTGACTTGCGGAGCCACTTAGAGAAGAAAATTTCATCCGATCCGGTTGAAATTTGGTTCGTGCTGTAAGTATATGGTATCTAACAACCATGCCAAAAATGGTCCATATAGCCAAAAATAATCTACCAACATTTTATTTCTATAGAAAAATTTTGTCAAAATTTTATTTCTATAGAAAATTTTGTCAATATTTTATTTCTATTGAAAATTTTGTCAATATTTTATTTCTATAGAAAATTTTGTCAAAATTTTATTTCTATAGAAAATTTTGTCAAAATTTTATTTGTATAGAAAATTTTGTCAACATTTTATTTCTATAGAAAATTTGGTCAAAATTATATTTCTATAGAAAATTTTGTCAAAATATAATTTCTATAGAAAATTTTCTCAATATTTTATTTCTATAAAAAATCTTGTCAAAATTTTATTTCTATAGAAAATCTTGTCAAAATTTTATTTCTATAGAAAATATTGTCAAAATTTTATGTCTACAGAAAATTTTGTCAAAACTTCATTTCTATAGAAACTTGTATCAAAATTTTGTAAAAATTTTATTTTATTTCTATAGACAATTTTGATTCTATAGAAAAGAAAAGTTTTTCAAAATTTTATTTCTATAGAATTTTTTTTCAAAATTTAATTTTATAGAAAATTTTTCAAAATTGTATTTTTATAGAAAATTTTTTCAAAACTTTATATCTATAGAATTTTTTTTCAATTTTTTGTTTTTCTATAGAAAATATTTTCAAAAATTTTTTTCTATAGAAAATTTTGTCAAAATTTCATTTCTATAGAAATTTTTGTTAAAATTTTATTTCTATAGAAAATTTTATCAAAATTTTATATCTAGAAAATTATATCAAAATTTTGTCAAAATTTTATTTTATTTCTATAGAAAATTTTGTCAAAATTTTATTTCTATAGAAAATTTTTTCATAATTTTATTTCTATAGAAAATTTTGTCAAAATTTTATTTCTATAGAAAAATTTTTCAAAATTTTATTTCTATAGAAAATTTTGTCAAAATTTTATTTCTATAGAAATTTTGTCAAAATTTTATTTCTATAGAAAATTTTATCAAAATTTTGTGAAAATTTTAATTCTATAAAAAATTTTTGTCAACATTTTATTTCTATAGAAAATTTTTTCAAAACTTTATATCTATAGAATTTTTTTTCAAAATTTGTTTTCTATAGGAATTTTTTTTCAAATTTTTTTTCTATAGAAAATTTTGTCAAAATTTTATTTCTATAGAAATTTTTTTTTAAATTTTATTTCTATAGATTTTTTTTTCAAAATTTTATTTCTATAGAAAAATGTTGTCATTATTTTATTTCTATAGAAAATTTTATCAAAATTTTGTCAAAATTTAATTTCTATAGAAAATTTTGTCAAAATTTTATGTCTATAGAAAATTTGGTCAAAATTGTATTTCTATAGAAAATTTTATTAAAATTTCATTTTATTTCTATAGAAAATTGTTCAACATTGTATTTCTATAGAAAATATTGTCAAAATTTTATTTCTATAGAAAATTTTGTCAAAATTTTATTTCTTTAGAAAATTTTATCAAAATTTTGTCAAAATTTTATTTCTATAGAAAAATTTTGTCAAAATTTTATTTCTATAGAACATTTGGTCAAAATTGTATTTCTATAGAAAATTTTATTAAAATTTTATTTTATTTCTATAGAAAAATTTTTCAACATTGTATTTCTATAGAAAATATTGTCAAAATTTTATTTCTATAGAAAATTTTTTCAAAATTTTATTTCTGTAGAAAATTTTATCAAAATTTTGTTAAAATTTTATTTTATTTCTATAGAAAATTTTGTTAAAATTTTATTTCTATAGAAAATTTTGTCATAATTTTTATTTTTATAGAAGATATTGAATATATAGAAAAATGTTTCAATATTTTATTTGTGTAGAAAATTTTGTCAAAGTTTTAGTTCTATAGAATATTTTTGTCAAAATTGTATTTCTACACGGGCGAAAAATACTGTTTTTCATATGTTTGGGTGTAAAAATTATATGTTTGGAACTCAAATTTTTTAACACAATATTTTTAAGTGCAAGCATATAATGTTCATAAACTAGCATAACATGTTTGGGATATATATGTTAATATGATAGAACATATTATGTTTGGGACATATATGTCTTTAGAAAGAGAGACCTAGAGAGTATGCTGCTAGTAAAATAATGGAGGTAACCAATTGGTGCCTTAAAAATATATTCACACAAAGAAAATTTACTTACAATTTTTTACTACCAGTGTATGTCCTAAGGTGAAACATAATATGTTTGAACAATACAAACAATATTTTGTTTGGACCAATCCTGCTTGAAGCAAAATGTGTTTGGGGTATATATTACAGAAGCGATTTTTTTTGAGGGTGTATGAAATATTATTTCAAAATTTTATTTCAATGGAAAATTATTTCAAAATTTTATTTCTATAGAACATTTTTTGAAAATTTTATTTCTATAGAAAATTTTTTCAAAATGTTATTCCTCTAGAAAATCTTCTGAAAATTTTATATCTATAGAAAATTTTCTTAAAATTTAATTTCTATAGAAATTTTTCCAAAATTTTATTTCTATAGAAAATTGATGTATCTCTTAGTTGGAGAGAAATGTTTTGAAAATTCTACCAAAACATCACGAATTATACCAAACATCATTTTTGATGAAATTTTACCAACCGGGGTTGTTAGTGTTATTTGTCGGCCACTTTTTGGACGCGATTGCTACGAACATCACTGGAATAACTTTGTCAGCTGTCACACGAGCGGTTTAGAAATGATAGCAACTTGAAGATAGGTTAGGTTAGGTATAGTGGCAGTCAGGCTCACTTAGACTATTCAGTCCATTGTGATACCACAGTGGTGAACTTCTCTCTTATCACTGAGTTCTGCCCGATTCCATGTTAAGCTCAATAACAAGGGACGTCCTTTTTAAAGCCAAGTCCGAACGACTTTCCACATTGCAGTGAAACCACTTAGAGAAGCTTTGAAACCCTCAGAAATGTCACCAACATTACTGAGGTGGTGTGAAGTTGGTTCCAAACCGAACTGCTTTTGATACAATTTTGCATCTCTATCGGATACAAAAATAACTTTTTCATTGCTTTTTTGGCTACACATTATTATGGGTGCTACCTGGTAAGGATTGACTTAATGACTGGCGTTATTTGTAGATGGTGTCTGGCCCCAGAGGCAAAAGAAGACTCCTACCATTTGCTGTGCCAGTATCCAACATTATCCTTTAGAAGAAACAAGATACTGGGCTTCGTCCATAACGGATGTACGGAACAGCAACATGAAGGATATACTTGCCTTCATCAAGGCCTCTGGATGGAAGACATAGGAAACCTTTCTTAGGAATTTGCCTGCAAACTCAAATGATTGATGAGGCGAAGAGGAACGACTATGAGGAAACACAATGGATCAACATGGTCTAGGTTAGGTTAGGTTAGGTTAGGTTGGGTGGCAGCCCGATGTATCAGGCTCACTTAGACTATTCAGTCCATTGTGATACCACATTGGTGAACTTCTCTCTTATCACTGAGTGCTGCCCGATTCCATGTTAAGCTCAATGACAAGGGACCTCCTATTTATAGCCGAGTCCGAACGGCGTTCCACATTGCAGTGAAACCACTTAGAGAAGCTTTGAAACCCTCAGAAATGTCACCAGCATTACTGAGGTGGGATAATCCACCGCTGAAAAACTTTTTTGGTGTACGGTCGAAGCAGGAATCGAACCCACGACCTTGTGTATGCAAGGCGGGTATGCTAACCATTGCACCACGGTGGCCTAAGTGGGAGCCTGCCCTTTGTTTGCTACGGGTTTGTTTGTTACGGGCCATAACCTAACCTATATTTCGGAATGCTTCTTCAATTGTTGTATTTCTTGAAGCATATCCCTTGACTTCAGGTACTTAGTTGGCTATATCTGTAGTGATTATCTTTTTACCATCCCATAATCTCGAAAATTCGTGAGTTTCAGCATCCCCAGAAACCATTTGGTTGGTTAGTTTAATCTGAAATTTAGATAGATATACTAAGCCAACCATCTAAAGGCTAAAAAAAGGCTTCAAAATATCTAAAATTCCATTGCTATTATAAAAATTAAACCCTTTGATTCTCTCTCTTCCTCTCACTATTTTTAGCTACTTTATATAGGGGAGCTCTCGTTAACGTTTCTCTCATATCATAAATGCTATGCTATCATACAATTTGAATCAATTAGCTCTCTCTGTCTCTTGCTCTCTGCTTTTTAGCTACTTCATATAGTAGTATGGCCCCCTTTAACCTTTCTCTCATATCACAAATAAGACAACAAACATTATTCCACATTTGTGTAATCTCATCTACTTCTCAATAAAACTCGTTAAAATTTATCTTCATAAGAGTTTTTAATTAGTTTACCTTATTTTAGTGTCTAGTTTGCCGGTTTTAGTGGATGTTTATTGTTGTTAGTGCTCGCCCTCCCCCCTTCCAGAGGTATTTTTCCATCAATTGTTACGACCTTATCTAAGAAATTGCTGACGTCTATGTAACCTGAAAATCAACAAAGATACAAATAAACCGACATTAGGAGGGAAAAACGTACAAAACCTAAAAAAATACAACAAAAATTAATTAGAAAAATAAGTTAGAAAAATTGAATGAAAAGCGAAAAAATGGGAATTGTTAAGTTTTATCGCCTATTTACTGATGATGGTTTTTTCTTTGCTTTCTCTGTGTGTGTGTGTGTGTGGTTGTGTGTATTAGGTTCTTATCTGCTATTGCTACTGAATGACTTCTCTTTATTTTTTTGGTTTTGGTTTTATTTGCTTGTGGCCTATTGGATGGTTTTGGATATCCACTATATTCGTGGTAATTTCATGGGGTCTTATCATTGTTTTTGGTATTTTCCTTTTTGGCTATCATCATCAAATATATATTAACAACTAACAATGATAGACAGAATCCAAAAACAATTGTCATGTCACTCCTATGTGGGGGGTATAAGAAAGACACCGTTTTTGGAGGGAAGATGCATGGAGGTTGGTAGGAAATTCAAAGGGAAATAAAGGTTTGATATTGGGGAAAATTTCGGTAAATGGTGAAATTTAGGTATCAATTTCGAATTCTATGTAAAATTTGATTTCAATTAAATTTCTAGCAAAACCTCTACAGGGTGACTGATATGTTTTGCTAGCATCTTCAGGTTGTTATCATATTTAAACAGCTGACAAATTTAGTCCAGTGACAGGTCAGTTTTTTATTTAGAATTTAAGCTTTATAATTTGATTTCTTTACATTTGACTGGAAACCATTGGACTGGATTGGACTAAATAAATCAAAATTTTCTATAGAAATAAAAATTTGACAAAATTTTCTAAAATAATAAATTTTTGACAAAATTTTTGTAGAAATAAAATTTTTGACAAACTTTTCTATTGAAATAAAATTTTGAGAAAATTGTCTATAGAAATAAATAACATTTTGAGAAAATTTTCTATAGAAATGACAAAATTTTCTATAAAAATAAATTTTTGAGAAAATTTTCTATAGAAATAAAATTTTGTCAAAATTTTCTATAGAAATAAAATTTTGAGAAATTTTTCTACAGAAATAAAATTTTGACAAAATTTTCTATAGAAAGAAAATTTTGACATAAAAGACACAGTTTTTTGAGGGAAGATGCATGCAGGTTTGTAGGGAATTCAAAGGGAAATGAAGGTTTGATATTTGGGAAAATTTCGGTAAATGGTAAAATTTAGGTATCAATATCGAATGATATTTTAAAATTGGTTTCAATTAAATTTCTAGTAAAATCTCTACAGGATGACTGATACGTTTTGCTACCATCTTCAGGTTGTTATCATATTTAAGAAGCTGACAAATTTAGTCCAGTTCGAGGTCAGTTTTTTTATTTAGAATTTAAGCTTTATAATGTGATTTCTTTATATTTGACTGGAAACCACATAAGATTGGACTAAATAAACCAAAATTTTCTATAGAAATAAAATTTTGACAAAATTTTTATAGAAATAATATTTTTGACAAACTCTTCTATAGAAATAAAATTTTGAGAAAATTGTCTATAGAAATAAATAACATTTTAAGAAAATTTTCTATAAAATCGACAAAATTTTCTATAAAAATAAATTTTTGAGAAAATTTTCTATAGAAATAAAATTTTTACAGAATAAAAATTGACAAAATTTTCTATAGGAATAAAATTTAGACAAAATTTTCTATAGAAATAAAATTTTGATTAATTTTTCTATAGAAATAAAATTTTGACAAAATTTTCTATAGACATAAAATTTTGACAAAATTTTCTATAGCAATAAATTTTTGACATAATTTTCTATAGGAATACAATTTTGACAAAATTTTCTACAGAAATAAAAGTTTGAGAAAGATTTCTACAGAAATAAAATTTTGACAACATTTTCTATAGAAATAAAATTTTGACAAAAGTTTCGATAGAAATAAAATTTTGACTAAATTTTCTATAGAAAAAAATTTTGATAAAATTTTCTATAGAAATGAAATTTTGATTAAAATTTCTATAGAAATAAAATTTTGATTAAATTTTCTATAGAAATACAGTTTCGAAAAAATTTTCTATAGTAATACATTTTTGACAAAATTTTTTATAGGAATAAAATTTTGACAAGACTTTCTATAGGAATAAAATTTTGACAAAATTTTCTACAGAAATAAAAGTTTGAGAAAGATTTCTACAGAAATAAAATTTTGACAACATTTTCTATAGAAAGAAAATTTTGACATAATTTTGTATATAAAGAAAATTTTGACATAGTATTCGATAGAAATAAAATTTTGACAAAAGTTTCGATAGAAATAAAATTTTGACTAAATTTTCTATAGAAATAAAATTTTGATAAAATTTTCTATAGAAATGAAATTTTGATTAAAATTTCTATAGAAATAAAATTTTGATTAAATTTTCTATAGAAATACAGTTTCGACAAAATTTTCTATAGTAATACATTTTTGACAAAATTTTTTATAGGAATAAAATTTTGACAAGACTTTCTATAGAAATAAAATTTTGACAAAATTTTCTATATAAAGAAAATTTTGACATGGTATTCGATAGAAATAAAATTGTGACAAAATTTCTATAGAAATAAAATTTTGGTTTAATTTTCTATAGAAATAAAATTTTGGAAAAATTTTCTATAGAAATACAGTTTTGATAAAATTTTCTATAGACACAATTGTGACAAAATTTTCTATAGACATAAAATTTTGAAAAAAAACGTCGGTAGACATAAAATTTTGAAAAAATTTTATATATAAAAAATTTACAAAATTTTCTGTAGAAATAAAATTTTTGACAAAAGTTGCTATAGAAATAAACTTTTGAAAAAATTTTCTATAAAAATAAAATTTTGACAAAATTTTCTATAGTAATACATTTTTAACAAAATTTTTTATACGAATAAAATTTTGACAACATTTTCTATAGGAATAAAATTTTGGCAAAATTTTCTATATACAGAAAATTTTGACATAGTATTCGATAGAAATAAAATTTTGACAAAAGTCTATAGAAATAAAATTTTGATTAAATTTTCTATAGAAATAAAATTTTGACAAAATTTTCTATAGAAATACAGTTTTTATAAAATTTTCTATAGACACAATTGTGGCAAAATTTTCTATAGTACTAAATCTTTGACAAAATTTTCTATAGACATAAAATTTTGACAAAATTTTCTATAGACATAAAATTTTGACAAAATTTTATATATAAAAAAATTTACAAAATTTTCTGTAGAAATAAAATTTATGACAAAAGTTGCTATAGAAATAAACTTTTGAGAAAATTTTCTATAAAAATAAAATTTTGACAAAATTTTCTATAGTAATACATTTTTGACAAAATTTTTTATAGGAATAAAATTTTGATAAAATTTTCTATATAAAGAAATTTTTGACATAGTATTCGATAGAAATAAAATTTTGACAAAAGTTTCTATAGAAATAAAATTTTGATTAAATTTTTGATAGAAATAAATTGTTGACAAAAATTTCTATAGAAATAAAATTTTGATAAAATTTTCTATAGAAATAAATTGTTGACAAAATTTTCTATAGTAATACATTTTTGACAAAATTTTCTATAGGAATAAAATTTTGACAAAATTTTCTACCGAAATAAAATTTTGACTAAAATTTTCTATAGAAATAAAATTTTAACAAAATTGTCTATAGAAAAAAAAAATTTTGACAAAATTTTCGATAGAAATAAAATGATTTAAATTTAATTTGAAACAGAAAAGTAATCCATTTAGAATAAATTCGTATAATAGTAATTCGTGCTACGTGTGATGGCTTTGTCGACCGTTTGAAGGTCACAATTCTTGCTAAAGTTACCCAGAAAAAAAAGCGTCACCGAAAAAGTAATGAAAATGTTCTTTTTGGATCCGGAAGTGGTGCAAAATTGACTCAGAAGCGATGAATTTAACATGGGCTTGTCATAGGACGTCCTCCATTTCAACAGCCGTTGCACTGAATTTGCATCACTTCTTTAGGCGTGATCCGAATTCAATATTTTGGATGTAAATTAAAAAAATCTGTGATATTTTGTCAAATAAATAATTTTTATAATTTGTTATAATTTTTAATGGATTCTAACGCTTGTCGGAAACGTTTGACCTCAAAGATTTTCAAAAATTCACAATTTTTTCAGATTGAATTTAGCATTCTTTTCGACAAAATTTAAATGATTTGTACCATTTTACGAATTCTTACTCTATTTTTAACCTATTTGAAACAAAAAAGTTAAAATTACCCATTAAAAGTATGAAAAAACAAAGTTGTAAAAAAGTGAATTAAAAAAACTTCATATGTAGTTAAAATAAAGAACATCATTGGGAGTGCATCTTCTGGAAGTGCTTTTAAAGTTGTGCCTTTGGAAGAACTTCCAAATTTTTTTGCTGGGTAGTCAACAAAATTTGTTGCTTTTGGATAAAAAAAAATTTAAAACAAAAATTTCTTGTATAACATATCAGCCACCCTGTAAGTCAATTGGATTCCAGACATTTTATTTAAATCGAATTGGTATCGATAAATGCTATTGAATATTTTATGTAACTTAGAGTTTCATCAACGGTTTTAGGATTATTGATTTTTTTTATAAAATTTGATCTCAAGCAAAAAATGTTCCAGACTTACAAACAAATTGTTATCGATAATTTTGAAGGTTTGAACTGGCACGTTTCGTGTACATATGACATTGAACATTTTAAGAAAAAATTACCATAGAAATCCATAATCTGATATGGACCTTATATAAACCTCTTAACAGATTTGATTTCCTGAACATCCTTGGAGCTAATTTTTCATATCATTTATATCACTTATTTATGTTGGTTCATAATTGGGAAATGTTAAGCAACATTCCGAAAAAAAAATTTTCCATGAAATTTGGCACATTTCCCGTAACAATCGTAATAAAAAAATGCGTTTCATTTTCAAGGTCTTTTCTTTGATTTATCCTTGTATTTTTTCTACCTTATTGGTTCACATTTCGCAAGAATCCCAAATATTTAGTATTGATATCACATATCATACCACTCCCCACTCCCTCTCTATATATTTCAATAATATCACATGTATGGATAGAAATGTTTAAGCTCCTCCCTATAAGTCCCTCATATTTCATGTGGTCGAGTATCGAGTATAAGTGTCAGTAAATTCTTGATATTGAATTTGACTACAGAAGCAACAAAATTGTTTAGTTGTTGTTGTTGTTTTATAGATAATTTTGCCCAAAACAAGTAAATAAAATGATTGATTCTATTTCGCAGTTGTTGTTGGTGTTCCTCTACATATCCCACCAACAATAATGATAAAAACGATATTTGAAACTTGGAAGAAAAACAGACCATCGTACGAAGTCCAATTGTATATACATAATACCCTCAGAAACTGGCCACAAAATCTCAATCCCACTCGTAATGACACACAGCGACAATCGACATAAGCCCAAAACAGCAGGCAGGTTGGTTGACTGCTGCTGTATAGACAGCCAGCCAGCCAGCAAAAAAGGGAAACAATCAATTGATGTTTGATTCATTTGCGGTTGAATATTCTACGCGGTTTTGTTATAATTTTTATTAAGGTTTTTTTGTCACCCTACACTATAGACAAGGGGTATAATAAATTTGTCAAAGTATTGGTTTTTCATTTCTATAGAAAATTTTGCCAAAATTTTATTTCTATAGAAAATTTTCTCAAACTCTTTATTTCTATAGAAAATTTTGTAGAAATTTTATTTCTATAGAAAATTTTCTCAACATTTTTATTTCCATAGAAAATTTTCTCAAAATTTTATTTCTGTAGAAAATTTTGTCAAAATTTTTTTTTTATAGAAAATTTTGGCAAATTTTTATTTCTATAGAAAATTTTGTCAAAATTTTATTATTACAGAAAATTTTTTAAAAATGTTTTTACTATAAAAAATAAGAAAATTTTCATAAAATATTAAAATTTTAATATTAAATAATTATTTTATTTAATATTAAAATTTTATTTATATAAAAAATTTTATTGCTCTCGAAAATTTTCTCAAAATTTTATTGCTATCGAAAATTTTCTCAAAATTTTATTTCTATAGAAGATGTCAAAATTGTATTTCTACACAATTTTTTTCGTTTTAGCTCTATCGAAAAATTTCTTAAAATGTTATTGGAAAAATTTCTTAAAATTTTAGTTCTATAGAATATTTTTTTTAAATTTTAGCTCTATAGAAACATCTTTAAATATTTTTTCTATAGAAAATTTTTTCAAAATTTTATTACTATAGCAAATATTCTCAAAACGTTATTTTTATAGACAATGTTCTCAAAATTTTATTTCTATAGAATATTTGTCAGAAATTTATTTCTATAGAAAATTTTCTCAAAATTTTATTTCTATAGAAAATTTTCTCAAAATTTTATTTCTATAGAAAATTTTCTCAAAATTTTATTTCTATAGAAAATTTTATCAAAATGTTATTTCTATAGCAATTTTTCTCAATGTTCTCAATTTTTTTTTATAGAAAATTTTCTCAAAATTTTCGTTTCTATATATATATTTTTATATATTTTTTAAAATATTATTTTTATATCAAATTTTCTCAAAATTTAATTTCTATAGAAAATTTGTCAATATTTTATTTTTATAAAAAATTTTCTCAAAATTTTCTTTCCATAGAAAATTTTTTAAAACTATTACTTTTATAGCAAATTTTCTCAGAATTTAATTTCTATAGAAAAATTTTTAAAACTTTTATTTCTATAAACAAAAATTTTATTTCTATAGAAAAATTGTAATTTTATAACAAATTTTCTCAAAATTTTATTTATTTAGAAAATTTTGTCAAAATTTTATTTCTTTAGAAAATGTCGTCAAAATTATATTTCTATAGCAAATTTTGTCATAATTTTATTTCTATAGAACATTTTGTCAAAAATTTTTTTCTATAGAAAATGTCCTCAAAAATGTTATTACTATAAAAAATTTTCTCAAAAATTTTATTTTTATAGAAAATTATCTCAAATAAAAAATGTTCTCAAAAATTTTATTTTTATAGAAAATTATCTCTACAAACAAATGTCCTCAAATTTTTATTTAATTTTATTAATTTGTCAAAGTAGTATTTTATAGAATATTTTGTCAAAATTGTGTTTTTTAGAGAATTTCCTCAAGAGTTTTATTTCTAGAGAATATTTTCTCAAAATTTTATTTCTAGAGAATATTTTGTAAAAATTTTAATTCTATATAAAATTTTCTCAAAGTATTGTTTCAATAAACAGATGTTCTTAGAGTTGTTATATCTATAGAAAATGTTATTAAAATTTTATTTCTATAGAAAGTTTTGTCCAATTTTTTTTTTATACAAAATTTTCTCAAAAATTTTATTTTTATAGAAAATTATCTCAAAAATTTTATTTCTATAGAATATTTTGTCAAAATTGTGTTTTTTAGAGAATTTCTTCAAGAGTTTTATTTCTATAGGATATTTTCTCAACATTTTAATTCTATATAAAATTTTCTCAAAGTATTGTTTCTATAAAGAAATGTCCTTAAAGTTTTTATATCTATAGAAATTGTTATCAAAATTTTTATTTCTATCGAAAATTTTTTTAAAATTTTATTTTTATAGAAAATTTTCTTAACACTTTTTTTTCTATAGGAAATTTTGTCAAAATTTTATTGCTATAGAAAATTTTGTCAAATTATTATTTCTATAAAAAAATGTTCTCAATGTTTTATATCTATCGAAAATTGTATCAAAATTTCATTTCTACAAAAAAAAAATTCAAACTTTTTATATCTATAGAAAATTCTATCAAAATTTTATTTCCATAGAAAATGTTCTCAAAATTTTATTTATATAGAAAATTTTCCCAAAATTTTATTAATATAAAAAATTTTCTCAAAATTTTATTTAGATAAAAAATGTTCTAAAAATTTAATTTATATAAAAATTTTTCGAAAAATTTTATTACTATAGATGATTTTGTCAAAATGCTTTTTCTGGAGAAAATTTTGTCAAAATTGTATTTTTATAAAAAAATTGATCAAAATTTAATTTCTATCGAAAATTTTCTTAAAATTTTGTTTCTATAGGAAATTTTGTCAAAATGCTATTTTTATAGAAAATTTTGTATAGATTGTATTTCTATAAGAAAAATTGTCAAAATTTTATTTCTACAGAGAATGTTGTCTAAAGTTTATTTCTATAGAAAATTTTGTGTTTCTATAGAAAATTTTATTTCTATAGAAAAATTTTCTCAAAATTGTATATCTTTAGAAATTTTTCTTAAAATTTTATTTCTACAGAAAATTTTGTCATGTTTTTAGTTCTATAGAAAATGTGTTAAAATGTTATTTCTATCGATTTTTTTTTAAATTTTATTTCTATAGAAAATTTTCTTAAAATTTTTTTTCTATAGGAAATTTTGTCAATGTTTTATTTCTATGGAAAATTTTGTTAAATTATTATTTCTATAAAAATTTTCTTAAAATTTTATTTATATAAAAAATTTTCTCAAAATTTTATTTGTATAAAAAAATTTTCTGAAAATTTTCTGAAAATTAACATTTTGTTTCTGTGGGAAATTTTGTCAAAATGCTATTTTTATAGAAAATTTTGTCAAGATATTATTTCTATAGAAAATGTTGTCAAAATTTTAATTCTACAGAAAATTTAGTCTAAATTTTATTTCTATAGAAAATTTTGTCTAAGTTTCATTTCTATAGGAAATTTTGTCTAATTTTTATTACTATCGAAAATTTTGTGAAAACTGTATTTTTATAGAAAAATTTGTCAAAATTGTATTTAAAAAAAATCAAAATTGTGTTTTTATAGAAAATTTTCTCAAAAAGAATTTACCTGCCGGTACATTCTTTGTACAAAAAGATTTCCTATATCGGTCCCTTTTGCGCTATGGCTCCTTACAAACCGATCTTCCGATATCGTTTGTTTAAGGTCAAGAAAAGTATCTCAATATCTATCTTTTTTTATTTTTATTTATTTATTTAGAATTTAACATTAACATTAGTTATGAAATATTATATCTATCTTGTTGTCTTCATTAACTCCATTACCATTGAAATCCATGGTGGAGGGTATAAAAGTTTCAACCCGGCTAATATCAATATCATGTGATTTTTTGCTTACTAATTTTTCCATAGCGATATTGGCAACAATTTGCCTGTTTCAATCTCTACCAAGTGCCATAGTAATTGGTAATTGTATGACTTATTTGTGTACGCGTATGTGTGAGAGTGTGTGAGGCAAAATCGAAATACACAATATACGATAATTTTCCGCCCCACCCCCTTTGCTTTTGTTTTTATTTCATCATTTATTAATTATTGGAATGTTTTATATTCCTTCTGTTCTTTGAATTGACATCTTGGCAATATGTTTTTTTGGAATTACAGAAGATGCCGCTGGGCCAATGTAGGTAGCAATTTAATTGAATATACACCGCAGAAAAATATTAATAAAATTTATTGAATATAAAAAAAAATATAAAAAAAAAATTTTAAAAAATATTCCATTCCAAAAAATAAATATATTCCAAAAAAAAAAAAAATAATCGATTCACTTAATTTGTTAATCACAACAAAAATAGAATTTTATTGGATCAATCAGGATTAATTATTTTTTAATTGACGTTGTTAATTGAATTAGGTATTAACAATAAAATGCTTGGTAAATACTATGAAATGTCTCATTATTCAGTAGCACCATATCTCCCAATATTTACGAAACTGATTAATTGGATTTTCAAGAAATTTAAGTGAGAAATTAAATGTTGAAGATATTTTTATTATTTTTTATTATTTCTATAAAAATTCAAATATTATAAAATTTCTACACATATTATATTTTTTCTTATTTTGCTTTCCATTGCCTTCTGAAATCGGAGGAAATTGCATTCATACCGAAATTCCCTGGAGTTTTTCGTCAGCAATCTAACTACAGTCAGGTTATACAAACTCTATTTTATGAATAATATTTTTACTTTGTTCGGATCCCAGCTGAAACATACTGCTTAGGTGCAAGTCAAGCTAACATCAAAACATACTAAAAATTAAGATATTTTCCTTTACAATGTATGGCGAAAGAAAAAAATCTCACTGCACTATATTTAAATGGCTGTGTGAATTCAAATGCATGGGTTTGCTGCAGTCATTACACAAAGAGAAATTAAGTGAAATTCAAGAAATATTGTTAAATGGAAGATTAGATTATTATAAATTAAATAAAAAACAAGTATATACGGCCAGGCCGAAGCTTACGTACCCTCCACCATGGATTGCGTAGAAACTTCTACGACAGACTGTCATCCACAATTGAATTACTTGGGTTGTGGTATCTTAAAACTCCTTAACATCGTTTTCTAAATTGTGAGTTAGTCCATACATGGTATATATTAGACAAAAAAGGTATGTATAGGTAAGTCTACAAATAATTACGAATCGATATGAACTTTTGCACGGTACGTAGAGAGCCAGAATTGAAATATGGGGGTCGCTTAAATGGGGGCTATATACAATTATGAACTTGATATGGACCAATTTTTTTGTGATGGCAATCGATTTATCTGAGGGCTATATATAACTATAGACCGATATGAACCTAGTTAGGCATGGTTGTTAACGGCCATATACTAGTACAATGTACCAAATTTCAACTGATTCGGATGAAATTTGCTCCTCCAAGAGGCTCCAAAACCAAATCTCGGGATCGGTTTATATGGGGGCTATATATAATTATTGACCGATGTGGACCAATTTTCGCATGGTTGTTAGAGTCCATATAGTTACACCATGTACCAAATGTCAGCCGGATCGGATGAAATTTGCTTCTCTTAGAGGCTCCGCAAGCCAAATCTGAGGGTCCGTTTATATGGGGTCTATACGTAAAAGTGGACCGATGTGGACCAATTTTTGCATGGTTGTTAGATATCATATGCTGACACCATGTAGCAAATTTCAGCCGGATTTGATGAAATTTACTTCTCTTAGAGGCTCCGCCAGCCAAACCTGGGGATCGGTTTAAAGGGTGATACGGTCAAAATTTGGTCAATATAAACTGAACACCCCTCATTTTGAAGGTGTGTGTGTGTAGAATGTTGCTCCTATTTTGATTTTGGAATTCACTCTTCAGTTGTCAAAATGCCGTCCAAGCAAGAAGAGCAACGTATCAAAATTTTGCTCGCGCATCGCGAAAATCCGAGCTACTCGCACGCAAAGCTGGCAAAATCGCTAAAAGTTGCCAAATCAACCGTTACAAATGTAATTAAAGTGTTTGGGGAACGTGTGTCGACAGCCACGAAGTCTGGATCGGGGGGACATCGAAAACCGGAAGCCGCTGAGACGACAAAGAGAGTTGCCGGTAGTTTCAAGCGAAACCCTAACCTCTCTCTCCGAGATGCCAGGTGTATCGTCTACAACCGTGCATCGAGCCAAAAAACGAGCCGGACTATCGACTTACAAGAAGGTAGTGACTCCAAATCGCGATGATAAACAAAATACGACGGCCAAAGCGCGATGCCGGAGGCTGTACACGACGATGCTGACGAAGTTTGAGTGCGTGGTAATGGACGACGAAACCTACGTCAAAGCCTACAAGCAGCTTCCGGGACAGGAGTTTTATACGGCAAAAGGAAGGGGAAAGACAGCAGATATTTTCAAACACATAAAACTGTCAAAGTTCGCAAAGAAATATCTGGTTTGGCAAGCCATCTGTACCTGGGGCTTGAAAAGCAGCATTTTCATAGCTTCCGGGACTGTAAACCAAGAAATTTACGTGAAAGTGTGTTTGAATAAACGTCTGCTGCCTTTCCTGAAGAAACACGGTTGTTCCGTACTGTTTTGGCCGGATTTGGCATCTTGCCATTACGGTAAAAAGGCCATGGAGTGGTACGCCGCCAACAACGTGCAGGTGGTTCCCAAGGACAAGAACCCTCCCAACACGCCACAGCTCCGCCCAATTGAGAAATACTGGGCTATTGTCAAGCGGAACCTAAAGAAGACCAAAAAACTGCTAAGGACGAGCAGCAGTTCAAGGCAAACTGGCTTTCTGCGGCGAAGAAGGTGGACAAGGTGGCTGTACAAAATCTGATGGCAGGTGTCAAGCGTGAGGCCCGGCAATTCGGATTTGGAAAAGCGAAAGCCTAACTGAATATTTTTCCTGAATTTTATACTAATTGAACTTGAAAAAGAAATTTAATTTGATTTTTTAAATAAACGATTTCACCGATTTACACGCGTTTTCCCTTGAACAAATTTTGACCGTATCATCCTTTATATGGGGGCTATACGTAAAAGTGGACCGATATGGCCCATTTGCAATACCATCCGACCTACATTAATAACAACTACGTGTGCCAAGCTTCAAGTCGATAGCTTGTTTCGTTCGGAAGTTAACGTGATTTCAACAGACGGACGGACATGCTCAGATCGACTCAGAATTTCACCACGACCCAGAATATATATACTTATGGGGTCTTAAAGCAATATTTCGATGTGTTACAAACGGAATGACAAAGTTAATATACCCCCATCCTATGGTGGAGGATATAAAAATGCACACCTGACAGTGTGTCGACCCGTGTGCCGGACTCCAAATGGCTACCGGCTAAAAACCCATTCCTCTTACGCCGGGGTATAATTAGGACCACAGAAACGCTTTTGCATTACTTCGAGGTAGACCCCACGTGGTCCGTGATCATCTCCTTCTAGTCCGCACCCGGATTTAACCTAACATTATGCAGTAATCTCCATGTCTATCTGTTTTCCTGCGGAGAAAGTCTTCTACAAATCGCCCTATTCGCTCTAGTTGTCTCTGCAGGGTCGACACCCGGAACTCACATCCATAGAGGAGTATACTGTTAGTCATCTACATGAGTATCCTTATTCTGCTTGGAAGAGGGTCTACTGTGTTTGCCATCAGCCTGGTCAGTAGCGACGTTATTGCAGCAGCTTTCTCCGTAGTGTACCCTATCTGCTTGGAGTACTTTAGTTTCGAGTCCAGCCGTATTGCCCCAAGTATTTGATTGACTGCTTTCTTGGGATTACCATGTCATCTGTATGAATCTCTATGTCTGGAGGGAGCCATCGTGGTGTAATGGTTAGCATGCCCGCCTTGCATACACAAGGTCGTGGGTTCGATTCCTGCTTCGACCGAACACCAAAAAGTTTTTCAGCGGTGGATTATCCACCGCTGGTGACATTTCTGAGGGTTTCAAAGCTTCTCTAAGTGGTTTCACTGCAATGTGGAACGCCGTTCGGACTCGGCTATAAAAAGGAGGTCCCTTGTCATTGAGCTTAATATGGAATCGGGCAGCACTCAGTGATAAGAGAGAAGTTCACCAATGTGGTATCACAATGGACTGAATAGTCTAAGTGAGCCTGATACATCGGGCTGCCACCTAACCTAACCTAACCTATGTCTAGAGGCAGATGCCGTCTCGTTAGTAGTAGCAGTTCGGTTTTTGCATGGCTAATTGTAAGCCATGCGTATCTAAACAGTCTTTCGCGCGTATCATAGTTGGGCGAAGTTTGCTTTGAGCCTCTTCAGTATTTCTCGCTTTCATTACAGCGGCTATGTCATCAGCGTAGCCACCAAGGAATGTATCATCTGGCATGGGTATCTTCAGTTGCCTTCCAAAGATCTGGTCCAAGGATAGAGCCTTGTGCGGCACCTGAGGTTGCCTCCATTCTTCTTACGCCCTGTATAGTGTCGTATATCGAAACCCGTTACTTGAATTATAGATCTCGAAGGGTGACTGCCCTGTTGTGTCGCCCGGACGGCGTCTGATACTTCCTTAAAAGCTCCAAGTGGCGATTTGCCAGGTCTAAATCCGTATTGTCTCGCCAACAGACGCCGAACAGTCCTAATAACCTCGTTGTTGTAACAGTTTATTGTGATTTCATCCATTTTTATGTTATACGCTTTGGAACTTCAGCTTGTGGCCAGATCGAGGAACTCTGCGACTAAGGTGGGGTGCGTCCAGAGTGACCTGGCGGTAAGTCGGGTTGGTTTAGCTGGGCAAGAGAAAAGATGACGCGTGTTGTGTGGCCCTTGGTTGCAAATTGGACATACGTCAGCTACTCTGCTATCAATCACTGATAAATAGGAATTGAGGCGGCTGCACTTGCCTGATCTTAACTGGGCTAAAACTACCCTAGTCTGCCGTGGGATGTCTCTTTCCTCCGGTGCTATGGGCGGTGGACGGACTCCGAGAACAGGATTAACCTTGTAGCTTCTCACCGCTTCAGCTACAGTATCCTCATGAATCCTGTTCAAACCTGCCTGGTGCGCTGCTTGATCTAGAGGTTCTCTTTTGTAGCGCTGGATCTCGCGCTCTAGATTACGTATATCGACCCTTACGTTCCTGGGTGGTGGTTGTGCATCCATGAGATGGTGGTTTGGATGATTACTGCGATAACAACCCAGGAGATACTGCTTTGACAACATGTAGTTGTGAGGACCTTGTTTCTACCACGGAGCTTATTACGAATTGCAGTGGAATGGGCAGACGACCTGAAAGGCTGTCGAATGTGACCCCAAGAATCTTGGGGTAATTTGTGGTCGGAATTATTTCGCCATCGACACTAATATTCAACTGCCTGTGCACTTCTGCCGTCCATGTAGTGAATAGTGTGGCTGAGGATTTGGTGGGGGATATCCTCAAGTTTCTCGCAGTGAAATAACTGGTAAGATTAGCTAAGTAGACATTTGAACGATCGCAGATGTCATCAACATTGGGCCCAGATGCCAAGATTGTACAGTCATCCGCATATGATACAATCTCGACGCCGTCACGTGGGCGTGGAATCGAGGACAGGTAGAGGTTAAACTGTGCCGGAGATATCACCCCACCCTGGGTAACTCCCTGTTTAACTCTACGGGGTTTTGACTTTTTGTCCCTGAATTCCACGTACGACTGGCGTCCACACATATAATTCAGCGCCCAACGTTTCACTCCTGCCGGTAGGGACGTATTCTCGATGTCCTCAAATAATTTGGCATGGTTGACCGTATCGAATGCTTTCGATAGGTCAAGCGCCACGAGGACCGTCCTATGACACGGCCTGGGCTGATTAAGTCCCTTATTGATATGTGTCGAAATGGCATGTAATAACCTAATAACCTCGTATAGTGGCTTGGTTTGCCGTTCGAATAATGGCAATGGTCTGTACGACAATGGCTTGTTTGCCTTGCTGATAAGAACTAGCCTTTGTTCTTTCCACGCTTTAGGGAAGATTCCTTCTATTAGGCAACTGTTATACATAGCAAGTAGGTTCTCGGGTCGTTTGGTACATATTTTCTTAATTACCTCTGCGGGTATGCCATCAGGACCAGGTGCCTTCTTGTCCTTGATGCTTTTGGTGACATTTTGCAGTTCTTCTGTTGTAAAGACAGGGATGTTTGTGAGCACCTCCGTCTTCTCTGATTCCATGTCTTGGGAATATAGTTTCCAAAATGTTCCACATTTCATTCTCGTTCACCGGACCTCTCGTGCCTAGTTTATGCATAACTATTTGGTATCATAGTCCCCAAGGATTATTTATAGCCAATCGTATATCTTCCCATTTTTCTCTCTTATTCCTACTTATACGGTACTGCAATTGTTTCTTTACCTCTTTGTACGAGTTGTGTTCTATCTCAGCGTCAACCGTGTTCCGTACCTTGGAGTATTTCCTTCTGATCTGTATACAATTACGTCTGTATTCATCGATGCTGGTATAAGATATAATAAGATGAAGCGAAATTTGGCAATTAATATACCCATATATTTATTTATTTAACATAACAAGATTTTTCGAGTGTAGAAACCCCCATTACCATATATCTTTGTGTTACAATGTATACACCTTCTAGTATTTAGATATGCAAAAAGAGATTTGCGTGTGTGTTGTTTGATGAATGTTGCAACTCAAGTTACTCTTATGTCGCTTGTGTATACATTCAACTCACTATGCTCATGAATTTCTTCAATTTTTACCCAGACTTGTAAATGAAATACCAATTTTTTGCATCGCCTCTCACACAAGATATTACAATTTAACCTAGTACTTGCATTTGTTATTCCAGTTTCCAGTCGGAGACTACTTGTGATCTAAATTTTTGGTGGTATACATTTTTCTTTGTTATTTAAGGGTTTCAGTCTGTGAAAACCACGATGCTGGTAATAAATGGTGGACAAAAAAAAAACATATACAAGAATTTTATTTATGAATATATTCTCAAGTGGGTTAGTATGTGGTTTAGTTGCATGTCTTTCATTTTGTCAAGTTGTAGGTGTTAGCTGGAATGATATGATTTCATTGTAATTCTATTGTATCCTTTTGGGGACGTAGATTTTGTGAGAAATGTCTTTGTCAAGAGGCAGATGGTAGGAAATTAATTGAAAATAAAGCCGTGAACAAATAAATGTTCTTGGAAAAATTACAAATTAGAAAGATGACAAATTGCAGTTTATAGAAAATCCATCTCGAAGGACCATTTTTTTAGTAGGGATAATAGATAACTGAAATAATTATTATCTGAAAATGTTATGACCACGATAATGACCCGATGCGTAGTAAGTTCTTGGAGTCCGTAATAGGTAAATATATTTGTATTTAGTTAGTGAGGGCTTTGATATATCTTCCACTTTGGGAGTAGTAGGTGTTACATGTAACGATATGATTTCATTGTAACCCTCTTGTATTGGTTGGGTGAACTGTCTTATCCAGAGGCAGATAGCAGAAAATTAATTGAAAATAATGCAGTAAGTAAAAAAACATTTATGAAAAAATAGAATTAGGAAGATAACTAATTGCAGTTTATAACAAATCCATCTCGAAGGACCATTTTCTTAGTATGGCTAATGGATGATTGTAGTTAAAATAAATAACTAATTTTTATACCCTCCACCATAGGATGGGGGGATATATTTACTTTGTCATTCCGTTTGTAACACATCGAAATATTGTTCTAAGGCCCCAAAAAGTATATATATTCTGGGTCGTGGTGAAATTCTGAGTCGATCTGAGCATGTCCGTCCGTCCGTCCGTCCGTCTGTTGAAATCACGCTAACTTCCGAACGAAACAAGCTATCGACTTGAAACTTGGCACAAGTAGTTGTTATTGATGTAGGTCGGATGGTATTGCAAATGGGCCATATCGGTCCATTTTTTCGTATAGCCCCCATATAAACGGACCCCCAAATTTGATTTGCGAGACCTCTAAGAGAAGCAAATTTCATCCTATCCGGCTGAAATTTGGTACATGGTGTTAGTGTATGGTCTCTAACAACCATGTAAAAATTGGTCCATATCGGTCAATAATTATATATAGCCCCCATATAAACCGATCCCCCGATTTGGCTTGCAGAGCCTCTAAGAGAACCAAATTTCATCCTATCCGGCTGAAATTTGGTGCATGGTGTTAGTATATGGTCTCTAACAACAATGCAAAAATTGGTCCATATCGGTCCATAATTATATATAGCCCCCATATAAACCGACCCACGATTTGGCTTGCGGAGCCTCTAAGAGAACCAAATTTCATCCTATCCGGCTGAAATTGGGTACATGGTGTTAGTATATGGTCTTTAACAACCATGCAAAAATTGGTCCATATCGGTCCATAATTATATGTAGCCCCCATATAAACCGATCACCAGATTTGACCTCCGGAGCCTCTTAGAAGACCAAAATTCATCTGATTCAGTTGAAATTTGGTACGTGATGTTAATATATGGCCTCAAACACCCATGCAAAAATTGGTCGATATCGGTCCATAATTATATATAGGCCCCATATAAACCGATCCCCAGATTTGACTTCCGGAGCACCTTGCAAGAGCAAAATTCTTCCCATTCGGTTGAAATTTGGTACGTGATGTTAGTATAGGCTATCCAACAACCATGCAGGAATTGGTTCCTATCAGTCCATAATAATATATAGTTCCCATATAAACCGATCCCCAGATTTGGCTTCCGGTGCCTTTTGGAGAAGCAAAATTCATCCCATTCGGTTGAAATTTGGTACGTGATGTTAGTATAGGCTATCCAAAAACCATGCAGGAATTGGTTCCTATCAGTCCATAATAATATATAGCTCCCATATAAACCGATCCCCAGATTTGGCTTCCGGTGCCTTTTGGAGAAGCAAAATTCATCCGATCTTGTTGAAATTTGGTACGTGGTGGTAGCATATGATATTTAACAACCATGTGAGTTGAAATTTGTGGATGAAAGTATTTCGTAGAAGTTTCTACGCAATCCATGGTGGAGGGTACATAAGATTCGGCCTGACCGAACTTACGGCCGTATATACTCGTTTTTTTTTATTTTTTTCTGAAGTTTTCGTTTTGTTTTTCTTCTCTATAACCTCCCAATCTTGTTTGAATTGATATCACCTTCGGGGTGAAGGACCAGATACGTTGTAAGAAACTGTAGTGTGTAATAGGTACATATTAGTTTTAGTAATTAGTGTTGGAAATAAGGACATATTACGAACTTTGTATAGAAGAAAATTGAATGAGGAGGAAATGTATGGAAACTCCATCTCAAAGGACCATTTTTTTCAGCACGTACATAGAAGAGAACATTGTAACTAAAATAAATATACTTAAATGTTGGAAAATGGTATGGTTATTTTTGCCTTTTTATATCACGTCCTCAATCTACGTCTCTCTTGTCTGGGGCCTGAATATTTTTCATAACTGAGCTATAGAGCCACCGTGGTGCAATGGTTAGCATGCCCGCCTTGCATACACAAGGTCGTGGGTTCGATTCCTGCTACGACCGAACACCAAAAAGTTTTTCAGCGGTGGATTATCCCACCTCAGTAATGCTGGTGACATTTCTGAGGGTTTCAAATTTTCTCTAAGTGGTTTCACTGGAATGTGGAACGCCGTTCGGACTCGGTTATAAAAAGGAGGTCCCTTGTCATTGAGCTTAACATGGAATCGGGCAGCACTCAGTGATAAGAGAGAAGTTCACCACTGTGGTATCACAATGGACTGAATAGTCTAAGTGAGCCTGATACATCGGGATGCCACATAACCTAACCTAACCCTATAGGTCGTCCAGCTATACACCAACTGCTGACTTCTATGATATCTTGAGCTCGTCCCCATTCGTCCCATTTAGTAATTGGAGATCGTAATAAGTACATATTACTATCTTGGTTTATGTTTCATTAGTCATCCACTTAGTTTCGATCTTTAGGACAAGGTGTCATTAAAATGGTTTAGAAAGATAGGCTTTTAAGTCCATAACATTTTATTTGATTTTAATTTTTAGAAAAAAAAATAGTTTTCTACTAAACCTCTAACGTCTTCTCATTGTATTTTGTCTAATAGCTCTCCGTACTTTTAATGCTGAACCACGTTATGCCCATTTAAATTTAATCTCTTTGGGTTTTCTAATTAATATAAGGTTTGTTTTTGTTTACATTGCTTTACTGACCATCGAGATGGCTGGGTACCTTAAGGGGTTATTTAGCTCAAGCTATAACGCAATGCGTTATGACAAAATTTTAGCATATGTTTCATGCAAGTCCATCTATCCATACATAATGTGGAGCATATTTATTTTTTAAGAATCAAAAGAAAAACATAGAATGGAAAAGCAGATACGATAACTTTGCAGAGACATAAAGCTTATGCTTAAACAACTGGCGGCATCTCTTTGGGATATTTTATTTTGTATGTGTCGGTCGTTATGTTAAATAAATAAATCTCGGAAATATCGTATTAAGAAAGGCCTTAGAAATTATACCAGATCTTTTGATTGCAACCTACGGCAAGACAGTGAAGATATTCCTGTAATGTGCCGATCAGGCTATAAGTTTATCGGGATGATAATGCCAGTGTCCAATATTTCGAGACATATTCCACATGTTTGCCACACTATAAGTTATGTTCGACGGCGTAATCGATACTATTGCTTGTTAATGTGATCGATAACTTATTTATAGATTATTTAGTCATCGTCGACAATACCGAGCTGTTGGCCACACTGTAAGATTCTTTACAAACACATACATTCCGTCCGGATAAACTTATAGTCTGAGCGGCGCATTAGACGCTTCCTGGTTCGCTATGCGAATTATATAATGGCTGTTATAGTTTGGCACAATATAGCATATTGATCACATGCCAAAGCCCAACTGGGCTTTTAATAAAGTTCTTGGGATTGAGGTTGAACTCTAAACGATCATACTCCAGGTCGAGTACGCAACGGAAAAAAAGCTGCAGAGCGAGATCCTCTCCCAATTCGGGAGTAAACTCTACAAAGTCAAAGCAAAAGAGCTGCTATGAGTATAACAGCAGTGTACCGCGTATTATCGGGAGAAGTCGCATAAGTCCTCCTATGTATGATCCCATCAGAACTCCAGGCAAAAAGTTTTTCAAGCAAAACTACGCGCGAGATATTCGATCCTACAAGAAACAAGGAGAAAATGGCGAGAATGATGGAGAAACAATATGATCGAAAGCTGAACAAAGGCAGACAAATGACATGGGGATGTTACACCCCAATACAACATAATTCAGATTCTCTCCGGTCGAAGATCCTATCGGAAGTACCGGTGAAAATTGGAGCTCAGATAGCTGCATTTATGAAAAAGAAGAAACTGTGAGAGTCTGCACGTATACTAACAGAAGATGGTCACTAGCCACGAAGAGGTCCACCGCGAAGTAAGGCGAAAACCGCTCCATATTGCAGAGTTTAGTCGAGAGAATTCGGTTGCGAAAAGCCAGTGCCGACAATAACTTTAACTCAGGAGATTGGAACATTGGTGGGAGCCTGGTGGACTGCTTTAAATGCTGAAGGAGATTTACAAGGGAGTGCGGAAGACTGCTTTAAATTCAGTAGGATACAAAAAAAGAGAGAACGCCGACATTTAAAGAAACAAATATAAATTAGAAAAGAAACGACATCAAATTGGAACTCTGGAACAGACTATAGCCAGTCGTACAAGACAATACAAAATCGAACCATTGGGGAACGAATCCTTGAAGCTTAGCTCCAAAGAACCCAAACCTCTGATGGAGAGGACAACGATGAATCGATTTGTGGATTTACCAATCCCAGCGCATGTCGCTTTTGGACATCCATTGGAGCATATGACTTACATCCTTTGTTTACAACGGCAAAGATTAAAAAACAGTTGCCTCATAGCTGAAAGATATCACATCCCAACGGGATACCTTCAAGGGATTGCTAGTAAAGGCCCGGATCTTTTAACATCCATAATAAATGTGTAGTAGACGTAACGTTTACATGATGAATTCAGAAAGGAAACACATAAACTGACACATAATTAGCTTACCGGCTACTCTGCAGACATGCTCGTTGAATGACTTATAAAGCCTCCTTGCCGAAATCGGGATGACTCCGAAAGGATACGCAGAACCGGACTCACAATTATCTTACCGGCTGCTCTGCAAGTAAGCTCTTTGAAAGTCTTATAAAGGCTTTACTCCGACATCCGGAGGGCTTCGGAAGGATGTCCAAAGCCTGACTCAGAATTAGATTACTGGGTGCTCCACATCCGTACTCGTTGACTTATAAAGCCGCGAACTAAGCGAGACGAGGTCTTTCAAGGTAAAAACATCGCTTCACACCCACGTCAGAGATACACCGTGGGAACCATATATGACGTTGCTAAAGTATCGATTGCTGGTACTAGCCACTTTTGAAATCAGGACTGCTTTTAATAGTCTCTGATAGAAGAGTCTCATAAAATGTATAGAGTACCGGCTACAGGTTCCAGTGTATCTAAGGCGTATTCGGCAATACAACCTAGAGGACTAAGAACTTGTCTGAGATATCGCGGAGGGTCAGAGAAATATAAACGTAATTTTGTGGCGACGCACAGATCTATTTAAGGCCCATGCTTATATAGATCTTACCCCAGAATACCCAGAGCCACTTTTCTAGTAGGATACATTGATGATATAGCAGCAGTGAAAATTAGTCGAAGGATACAATTTCTGCGAGCACAGAATGAAGACCGCAGAGATTACGTGACAGAGTGCTGCTGCTGAGGCAATACAACAAAGTAGTGGCCATTTAAATGGGCACTCCTTCATTCTAAAGTCATCCTTCCGACAGTCTGTTTCCAAACAGTGACTACCAAACCTTCAAATCCCCTCGAGCACCGCTGGGTCTGTTTGAAGGTCCCCTTCTGCTGAGGCAATACAACAAACTCTGCCGAGCAGTGGTCATTGAATTGGGTACTTCTTCATCTTAGGGCCATCTTCCCGGCGGTATGGTTCCCAATAGCGACTACTAAACCTCCAACTGCCTGCGAACACAGACCCAGTTCCAGTGCTACTGAGGAAATCCAATAAACTCGGTCACGGAGTGGTCCTTTAACTGCATGCTCCTTCATTCTAAGGTCATCTTTCCGGCGGCCCGGTTCCCAACAGCGACTACTAAACCTTAAACTGCATGCGAGCAGCTACCAATCTCCTCTGCTGGTGAGGAAATACAATAAACTCTGCCGAGCAGTGGGTACTCTTTCAATCTAAAGCCATCCTCCGGCGGTCTGGTTCCCACAGCGACTTCCAAGCCATCAACACCGTGCGATTTCTGACCCAGTTCCCGTACTATTGAGGCAATACAATAAACTCTGGCGAACAGTGTTCTTTTAATTGGGGGCTCCTTAGGACATCCTCCTGGCGGTCTGATTCCCAAACCTCAACTCCCTGCGAGCAACGACGCAGTTCCCGTGCTACTGAGGAAATACACTAAACTCGACCAAGCAATGGTCATTTAATTGGGGCTCTCTCAGACAAGGGCCATCCTCCCTGCTGTCTGATTCGCAATAGCGACTATCAAACCTTCAATTTCCTGCGAGCGCCGATCCAGCTATCCTGCTGCTGAGGCAACACAAAAACAAACTCTGCCGAGCAGTGGTTTTTTAATTGGAAACTCCTTCCTTCTAAGGTCGTAAACAGGTTCCAACTGTGGAGAGCTATTCCTCCAAAACAACCACGAAGCGTGGTAGATCTTATGCGTGGTCTGCTGGACTACCTTCGTCGGACAGTTGGATCCGATGTTAGGTTAGGTGGCAGCCCGGTGTGTCAGGCTCACTTAGACTATTAAGTCCATTGTGATACCACAGTGGTGAACTTCTCTCTTATCACTGAGTGCTGCCCGATTTCATGTTAAGCTCAATGACAAGGGACTTCCTTCTTATAGCCGAATCCGAACGACGTTTCACATTGCAGTGAAACCACTTAGAGTAGCTTTGAAACACTCAGAAATGTCACCAGCATTACTGAGGTGGGATAAACCACCGCTGAAAAAAACTTTTTGGTGTTCGGTCGAAGCAGGAATCGAACTCACGACCTTTTGTATGCAAGGAGGGCATGCTAACCATTGCACCACTGTGGATCCGATGTTGGTCTAAAGTCCATTGTGGTACCAGTGAGTGCCATGCTTCATCCGATTGATGGAAACCCTTGGGGGGCAAACATAGGACCAAACATTCTTCTCTAAACGTGCGAAATATGAGGAAAGTTCTGAGATAGAAAGAGAGAGCATTGTCAGCGATTAGATTCTAATTCATCGTAAATTAACCCACCTTAATATAAAGTAAAATAAAATTATTTCATTTATCAAAAAAACTTTCCTCCACCCATGGTATAAAATATAGCAAAAAGGCCTCTTCGATCCCTCTTGGCTTGGCCCTCGCAAATGTCTCCATCAAGTATTCATAGGGATATATTCTGCTATAAGTATGGATGTTTGTGGATAAAATCAAGTCAGTGATTTGTAAAGAAGTACATTTAGTTTCAAGAGCAACCACTTCAATCACCATATGCAAGTTGATATCCCCTATGCCTTCGTTTCGTATCTACGCGCCATTCACAAACTCCGTCTGTCTGTTGTTTTATATATACGTGCATCTGTATGTATTTGTCCTCCATATTTCCACTATGCAATATCGCTGAATACATGGCTTTGTACAAGCAACTGTCGTCCATACCCTTTCTGGGTATGAGATAAACATTGCCAGTTTTGAAGAAAACATATAGAGAAAAATAAAAACAAAACACCAAAAATTCATTTGAACTCAATCAACTGAACTCAAGTGGTTGTCGTTGTGAAGCAAATATAAGAAGAAACATTTTTAAAAGATTTTGTTTAAGTTTTTAGGAACTTTAACGTGGAGGAAAAAATATATGGAAAATAAATAGAGATGTCTTGCTTTTCGCCTCTTATCGGAAGAAAACATGTATAGTAAGGTATACATATGCGGATATTGCATTTTAGGAAAGAAAAAAGAAAAAAACAAATAAAACTAGAAAATTATATGAAATTTATCAGAGACCATGAATGGAATTACAGTGGGAAGTTTTTTTGATGCTCATAAAAATGTAACTAAATAAAGTAATATCGACCCCCATGTGATCCGTGGCTGTCTCCGTTTAGTCCAAGTCCAGACCAAACCTTCAGTTTCTTATGTCGTCGCGTCGATTTCAACCTTTTTCTTGGGGACAACGTTTTCGCCTTAGAGCCTCCCGGCTCCTCTCACTTTGTATCATTTTGTGAATTATATTTCCCAGGGAGACTTGTCCAATTTCATATTCATGATCTCTCCGGCGTTGTACCCAACGGCTACATTTAAAGAATATTTACCCGGCATCATACGTGACATCTTCCTCCTTGTAAATTCATTTGCCTGAGCTGCATTTGCCCATAGGGTACAGATACCTCTGTGGCCAGAGAAAATCGGAGATATGTAGTATATAACTTCCCCAGATATTCTCTCTCGGCATAATTTTCGGGATGGACCGCCACATATTCCGCGATCGTCTCCTTTAGTCTGCATTCAGACTAAGGCTTCAGTTTCTCATGTAATTGCCTCCATGACAACATTTTTCTTGTGGAATTCGTGTTTGACAAACCGACTTACAGCCTTCCAGTTCCTATCACTTTGTACCATCTTGTTGATTATATTTCTCGAGAAGGCAAGTCCAATGTCATCTTCCAGCTTTATTCGCCGTTCTTCCTACCAGCCGCATGGTACGCGGCAGTCTACTTTTAGTCTGCGACCAGACCAGAGCTTCACATAACTTTGTCGCGTCAGTGTCAACCTCTTTCTTCCGGAGTGCGTATTCGACAAACCGACTTACAGACTTCCAATTTCTCTCACCTTGTACGATCTTCTGGATTATATTTCTCGGGACATACCCATTTTCAACATTTCTTTTTGCCTACGCGTACATGGTCCGCGGCCGTCTCCTTTTAGTCTGCGACCAGGCCAAAGCTTCACATTCTCATGTTGTCGTGTCAATGTCAACCTTTCTTTCCGCCGTTCTACCTACCGGCCACATTGTCCGCGACAATCTACTTTTAGTCTGCGACCAGGCCAAAGCTTCACATTCTCATGTTGTCGTGTCAATGTCAACCTTTTTCTTGTGGAGTGCGTATTTGACAAATCGACTTACAGCCTTCCAGTTCCTATCACTTTGTATCATATTGTGGATTATATTTCTGGGCGAGATATGCCCATTTTTATTTTCAAGCTTCAAACGGCGGAGACGTTCTGCATACCGGCTATATAGTCTGCGACCTTCTTCGTTTAGTCTACGTCCAGGCTAAAGCCTCAGATTGTAATGTCGTCGCGTCCATGTCAACCTGCGAAGGTTAGGTTAGGTTAGGTGGCAGCCCGATGTATCAGGCTCACTTAGACTATTCAGTCCATTGTGATACCACATTGGTGAACTTCTCTCTTATCACTGAGTGCTGCCCGATTCCATATTAAGCTCAATGACAAGGGACCTCCTTTTTATAGCCGAGTCTGAACGGCGTTCCACATTGCAGTGAAACCACTTTGAGAAGTTTTGAAACCCTCAGAAATGTCACCAGCATTACTGAGGTGGGATAATCCACCGCTGAAAAACTTTTTGGTGTTCGGTCGAAGCAGGAATCGAACCCACGGCCTTGTGTATGCAAGGCGGGCATGCTAACCATTGCACCACGGTGGCTCCCCTTTTTCTTGCGAAGAAAGTGTTGGACAAATCTCCTTGTGGATTATATTTCTCGGGGAGATATGGCCAATATCATCTTCAAACTCTCTCCGCCGTTCTTCCCACCGGCTACATTCTCAGAATGTATGCTTGACATCATCCCCGATCTCTTCCTCTTCGTAAAAGCAGTTGTCTCAGATGCTTTTCTCTATCGGTGTATCCATCTGTCCTTCGTCTCGTTCCTACCATTTGCTCATGTCTGGTCTCATGTTGGATGTTGGGAATCAAGTTGGTCCCGCCTTGTTATTTGGATACAAATACATTTTTCCTCTCAATCGCTTGGAAGTCTATTGGGATCTTTCCTGTTATTATCACTGATACTTTGCGGTATGCTAGGTTATGTCGTATGACACTTCCCCATGTCTTCTTTCTTGCCATAATTCTATGTCACGTTCCTTTATCGTTCCTGGCATTTATCTCAGGTCTCTTGTTGGATGGTACAGAAACTAATTTGTCGCGTCTTGTTGTTTGGTCTCGAATATCTTACCGCTCAAACGCTTGGAGGTCAATTTGGATTGTTCCTGCTATTACTAGTGTCACTTCCCTTCATACTATGCGGTATGCTGAAGTGATTCTCAGAGCTTTTGGTCTCTGGACTGAAAGCAGCTTATTCGCTCTAGTTCGTCCCTGCACAGTCGACGCCCATAGCTCATATCCACAGAGGAGTATATTGTTACTCACCTTCATGAGTATCAATCTTCTGCTGGAAAGAAAGCCCACAATATTTGACATTAGCCACTCTTATTCACGTCGCTATCATATCAACCTTTTTCTTTTGCGAACTATATCCGCTTGAATACAGCTCTTCGAAATATTGTGAAATACTGCTAAACCGTATAATCTTGCAATGTCATTAGATAGAAACCTCAGTCTCCTAGCATGACTAGAATCGGTCGGACGCGGTAACAAAAATACTATGGAGTGACCTAGACTAGAAAACGTCTGGAGAATTTCTCAAGGAGATCATGATGAGAGTCAGGAGGACGGTGGGAATAATGCCCGGTCTCCTAGATTTGAGAGCACAGAGAATGCTTTATGTAGGGCTTGATTTGAGGATGGTAAGACCTTGGAACACTACCTTAGTCACTGCTCTGCCTGTACTAGGCAAAGAGTTAACCATATCGGTAAGGAGGTGATTTGGGACCCGACCTTTGGAAACAGGAACTGGTAACATATTGGGGAATTCCTTGGGGACACAGAGTCCCTGCGATAAAGGAAGGGTGCGATGGAATTAGAGCGCACAATAAGCTCTTAAACTGGCTTCGGTGTACGTCAGCCACCCTGAGACAAGGCAATCTGAATCCTCTTTCGACGTAAGCATACCATACATAAGCATACCATATGAGGTTCCTACAATTTTGTCAAAGTGTTTGTTGCACGAAAGTCCGCGTCAAAAAGAAACTCCTAAATTTCTTACAGATCTTGTACATTGATAGCATTTCCATTTAAGAAGAGGCTAGGAGAATTGCCTAGAGTCACTTGGCGTCATAGGCCATTACATGAAGGCCATCAGTCAATCCTTTCCAGTTCTTCTGGAATCATAAAAAATATCAGCTGCACATCATCTGCTTAAATGTGGATATTAAAATCTCGGACCACATTTATATATAAACAGAAGAGTTAGAATCCCATGACCAATCTCTATGGTCTCACTCCTCTCTGTAGACCTCACTGTAAAATGGGAGTTATTCCAGTTCACATAAAGTATCTCAAATCTTTTACTAAGTTATGATAAAATTAGAGATCTAGTATCCATTTTTTTATATTTTCCCCCACTGTACCGATGAAGAGTAACAAAATAACACTAAAATACTGGGAATAGTATCCAAAGCAATTCAAGCATACGGACCACATTTCCTGTTGCTGGGTTCACTTAAATTTTTTTTAAATGACCATAGTCATTGAAAACTTTAATGCTAAAGTACGCGAATGTATATATGGCTGTGTGTGTTTTTGTGTGTGTGGGAAGATTTAGCCTTGAACCAAAAAGACTGAAAATCCACTGTAAAAAGTCATTATATAAGTTGAACAAACCCGTCCTGACTATGATTTATACCATAAATGCCCGCAACATTGAATGATTCTTAACGAAATGAGAAAGCGTACGAGAGGGAGCGAGAGAGAAAAAAGAGCTCTGACAGCATGAATGTAGAATCAAAAAGGTAGCAACACAAGTGACAATCACTAATGGTCACAATTTTTCAATATTTACCTGTTGGGTTTCTCAGAAGTGACCAGTAAATGTGGCCGTATGTGTGTGGCCATTAGGGAATGATGGAACATTAGAGAATCCTTTCAAAAGGCCTTTATATTGAATAGTTTTTTATAAAATTTCTCCACCTTCAACCTTACTCTCCACAATGCTGGAGAACCCGTTCCCGCAAGTAAAGGATCGATCTCAATAGACCCCTAGATGAAGGTGCGGAAACATTAGTTGAGGCTATTGAACAAGCCATGACAAACATATCGAACACCCAACAAAATACCAGATATCAATGACAGGGACGAGGGAGGAAAAAGACAAAAGGCAGATGGACACACTGACTTATAACCGACATAAAATTATGCCGAGAAAGAAAACCTTGGAAAGTGTGATACTAAATACCCCAGATGCTCTAGAGAATTACTTCAGCATACCTCACAGTGTCCGGGAAGCCGTACTACTAATAACAGGAACGATCCAGAAAGACTTGCAAGTGATTGGGGGATAAGTATTGAAACCTAAGCATCCAGACGCGACAAACTTGATTCCGAACATCCAACAAAGACAAATGCCAGATGGATACACCGACTTATAGCAGACATACCATTATGTCGAGAGAGAAGATATGGGGAAGTCATAATACTACACCCAGACCAGATGCTCTATGGTCACGGCTACTTCCGAAAATATCTGTATCGTGTGGGAAACTGTGGCTTAGGCAGAGGTCACAGGGGGTGCCGAGTATAAATTCTTTAGATGTAGCCGTTGGGCAGATTGCCGGAGAGAGCTTGAGGATGAAAGTGGGCATGTCTTCCCGAGTAATATAATCCCCAAGATGGTACAAAGTGAGAGCAAATGGGAGGCTGTACGGCGATTTGACGAACACATTCTCCGCATGAAAAATGTTGAAATTGACGCGACGCGACGTGAAACTGAAGCTTTAATCTGGACGAAGACTAAAAAACAAACAATTGTGTGATAGAAATGCAGTGAAGAATCTCCCTATCTATAATGATCATGGTCTGCGAGTAAAATGTTTGTTTGTCCAGAACTTTAATACTGTCTTTAGAACATTTTTTGAATAAGACATTGGACAGTTCTCCCCGAGAAGTATAATTCCCAATAAAGAGGAGAACACGATCTCCACAAAAAATTTTGACCTGGACGCGACGACATAAGAAACTGAAGCTTCAGTCTGGACGAAGACTAAAGAAACAAACTTCACGCAAAAACAAACCTTACTCTCCCAAATGGCCAGGCGCAAAAAACCAACGAATCATAAGATCCGGATATTATGTGGTAGAAATGAAGCGAACAACCTATTTAAACCATTCTCGATTGATGCATTCTGAGTGCGATTGTGCTGAGTTGTGATGGAATGACCAGATGGACACAACGACTTATAAGCAATATACAATTATGGCGAGAGAGAAGACATGAGGAAGCCACCAACTACATAATTCAGATGATGTCTGATCACGGCTACTTCCGAAAGTATCTGTAGCGAATGGGGAAATACGGCTCAGAAGCCACAGATGGTGCCGACCATACATTCTTTAGATGTAGCCGTTGTGCAAAACGGCGGAGAGAGCTTGAAGATAAAATTGGTCATATCTCCTCGAGAAATATAATTATCAAGATGGTACCGAATGAGAGAAACCGAGAGGATGTAAAGCGACAGTTCGAACGTTCTCCGCATGAAAAAGTTGAAATGGACGCGACGATAGAAAAAAACCTTACTCTCCAAAATGCCCTAGGCGCAAAAGTCCAACGGATTGAGATCCGAAGATTGTGTGGTAAGAATAGAGCGGGGACAATGCCTTTAATGACCATGATCTGCGACTGAAATGTTTGTCTGCTCAGGGCTTCAATACTGCCTTTTTGACATTTTTTGAAGATGATATTGGATTGTCTCCCCGAGAAATATAATTCCCATGACGATACAATGTGAAAGGAACTGCGATGCTGTAAGGCGATATGTCGAACATGTTGTCCGCATGAAAAAGTTTGACATGGACACGGCGACATAAGAAACTTAAGCTGTAGTCTGGACGCAAACTAGACTATTCTGTCCATTGTGATACCACATTGGTGAACTTCTCTCTTATCACTGAGTGCTGCCCGATTCCATGTTAAGCTCAATGACAAGGGACCTCCTTTTTATAGCCGAGTCCGAACGGTGTTCCACATTGCAGTGAAATCACTTAAAGGCTGATACGGTCAAAATTTGGTCAAGGGAAAACGCGTGTAAATCGGTGAAATCGTTTATTTAAAAAATCAAATTAAATTTCTTTTTCAAGTTCAATTAGTATAAAATTCAGGAAAAATATTCAGTTATGCTTTCGCTTTTCCAAATCCGAATTGCCGGGCCTCACGCTTGACACCTGCCATCAGATTTTGTACAGCCACCTTGTCCACCTTCTTCGCCGCAGAAAGCCAGTTTGCCTTGAACTGCTGCTCGTCCTTAGCAGTTTTTTTAGTTTTCTTTAGGTTCCGCTTGACAATAGCCCAGTATTTCTCAATTGGGCGGAGCTCTGGCGTGTTGGGAGGGTTCTTGTCGTTGGGAACCACCTGCACGTTGTTGGCGGCGTACCACTCCATGGCCTTTTTACCGTAATGGCAAGATGCCAAATACGGCCAAAACAGTACGGAACAACCGTGTTTCTTCAGGAAAGGCAGCAGACGTTTATTCAAACACTCTTTCACGTAAATTTCTTGGTTGACAGTTATATGTGCTTGAAAATATCTGGTACCTTTCCCCTTCCTTTTGCCGTATAAAACTCCTGTCCCGGAAGCTGCTTGTAGTCGGCTTTGACGTAGGTTTCGTCGTCCATTACCACGCAGTCAAACTTCGTCAGCATCGTCATGTACAGCCTCCGGGATCACGCTTTAGCCGTCGTTTTTTTTTTCATCATCGCGATTTGGAGTCACTACCTTCTTGTAAGTCGATAGTCCGGCTCGTTTTTTGGCTCGATGCACGGTTGTAGACGATACACCCATTATAATGGATCATTATAATGGATCAAAACACCGGTTATCTACATCTGAGTTTGAAAGTTTGAGCGAAAATTTTTATTGGCAATAATTTTGAATTTGAAACTTGCGATGCTGGTTGGCTGGTGAGTTTCTTTAGAATTAAAAAATTTAGAAGATTGTTTTCCACATTTTTTTATAAAACAATTAAAAGTCTTTAGTTATAGTGTACCATTGGGGATGTTGTGTAGCAACGTCTGTTACGTTAATATGGCAAAATCCAGGCCAACTTTGGAGGCGCTATTGTTATTGTTATGGTCTAATATATCCCGGTTTTTCACCTGGCTCCCTCTACAAGCAAAAAAGTTTTTACTTCCAAAACAAATCTTAGGCCAACGAAAAAGTTTTTAAAAAAGCTGTTTTTAAAAACATCGGTGGCAAAAAAAATCCAAAATACTGACAGTGGAGTGGAGTAGAGCACTGCATGATTCAAAACCTCCAAAATTACGTACACAGCACTGTGCAAGATATCGAACACGCAGTGTAGAGGATTACTAAGGCCTTCAACATCTCACTGAAAGCTGCATGCCCTAGAGGGAATCCAAGGGCGAAAAATCGACCACCATGGTGGTCTACGGAGTTATGTAATATGAGGAAATCCTGCAGGCAGCTCTTTAACAAAGCAAAGTCCACCGGAGCTCCTGAGGATTGGGACGCTTACAAGAAGAATCTGAGAGGATACAAGCGAGAACTGAGAAAGGCTCAGCATAACTCTTGGAATGTTTACTGCAGCAGTATTGAGAATACGTCCGAGGCTTCCAGACTACGGAAGTTACTAGCATCCACTAACTCAGCTCCAGGTTTCATTAAAACATCGAAGGGCAATTGGACAACGTCCAGTGAGGAGACGCTGGAGGTACTATTGGGCACACATTTTCCTGGAATTCAGACAGTTGAACCATGTTCTGGCGGTGCCACAGTGGCTCAGCGGTCATTTCCTATCGAGGAAATTGTATCGGAATCTAGAATAAAATGGGCATTAAAAAGCTTTGGGCCATTCAAATCCCCCGGACCTGATGGAATTACTACGGCGGAGTTACAAGCAGTGACTGACAAAATTATCCCCTGGTTGTCGGCGATATATAAAGGTTGTATCAACTTATCATATATCCCAGTAAAGTGGAGGGAAACTAAAGTCGTTTTCATACCTAAAGCGGGAAAAGCCTCTCACTCGAGTGCGAAGGATTTCCGACCAATCAGCTTATCCTCATTCCTACTTGCTAATCATTGCACCATGGGAGCCACCGTGGCGCAATGGTTAGCATGCCCGCCTTGCATGCACAAGGTCGTGGGTTCGATTCCTGCTTCGAACGAACACCAAAAAGTTTTTCAGCGGTGGATTATCCCACCTCAGAAATGCTGGTGACATTTCTGAGGGTTTCAATACTTCTCTAAGTGATTTCACTGCAATGTGGAACGCCACTCGGACTCGGCTATAAGAAGGAGGTCCCTTGTCATTGAGCTTAACATGGAATCGGGCAGCACTCAGTGATAAGAGAGAAGTTCACCAATGTGGTATCACAATGGTCTGAATAGTCTAAGTGGGCCTGATACATCGGGCTGCCACCTAACCTACTTAAAACTCTGGAGAGGATGATAGACATTTATCTTAGAACTAGCGTCGATTCAAGTTTGCTCTTGAAACGACAACATGCATACTCGAAGGGCAGGTCTACTGAGACCGCTTTGCATGAACTAGTCAGCTTTATTGAAAGCTCACTATTTGTCAATTAATTCACAATCGTGGCGTTTCTAGACATCGAGAGGGCATTCAATAACGTCAATCCAAGCTCTATATTAAATGGACTGGCAACTCTAAATGGTGATCCAGGTATACTTAGGCTGCTAGACGAACTGCTAATGAGGAGACGTATTTCGGCCACACTAGGACAAGCAAACATATAAAGGTATGTGAACAGAGGCACTCCTCGAGGAGGAGTTCTATCACCTCTTCTTTGCAATGTTGCTATAAATAACCTTCTGGTTGCCCTAGAAAAAGAAAGGATAAAAGTGGTGGCATACGCAGATGATGTGGCTCTAGCAGTCAGGGGAAAATTCCCATCCACAATCAGAAATGTTATACAGAGAGCCCTCCGGATGACTGAGAAATGGGCGAAAGAGAATGGTCTTGGAGTAAATCCTGCAAAGACAGAATGTACTGCAAAATTCCCTTTAGTGAGTGTGCAAAATACCTTAACGTTATTCTGGACAGGAAGCTGAACTTTAAGCCTAATATTGAAGAAAGAGCGAGGAAAGCCACGGTAGCTTTGTACTCGTGCAAAAAGGCAATAGAAAAAAAGTGGGGACTAAAACCAAAAATTGTGCATTGGTTATACACGGCAGTGGTTTGACCTATAATGCTATATGGTGTTGTAGTCTGGTGGCCGGCACTTCAGCAACCGACAAGTTTAGATAAAGTTCAGCGTATGGCGTGCTTGTGTATCTCTGGCGCATTCAGTAAGACAGGAACACATTTTCTTAATGTCATGCTGCATCTATTGCCTTTAGACATTTTGGCCAAACAGTCAGCTGCAGCAACGGCTGTGCGGCTACGCGAGCTATCGCTGTGATCGGAAAAAATGTACGGTCACAGTTCGGTCCTAAAAATAATGCCAGATGTGCCTAACGTAGTGGATTACACTCTGGCGAAACCACTTTTCGACAAAAAAAAAGTTTGAGATTCTAATTCCCAACAGTGAGGCGTGGTGTACACGGACCCCGGGGAATAAAAGATATATAGATTTCTACACTGATGGCTCCAAATTGGATGGACAAGTGGGTTTCGAATATTCTAAAGGTCTGGAACTTCGAATAGCGAAAAGATTACCTGATCACTGTAGTGTTTTTCAGGCTGAAAGCAATAAGAGAGGTGGCGAATTGGCTGAGAAGTAATGTTCCAAACAAATGTTGGCATTAATATATACTCTGACAGTCAACCTGCAATAAAATCCTTGAGCCTGAAACTTAATCGGGGCTGCCACTTTAACCTAACCTAACCTAACCTACGTATACAAAAAAAAATTCACAAACATTTTTCCAATTATTATACCCTCCACCATAGGATGGGGGTATATTAACTTTGTCATTCCGTTTGTAACATGTCCGTCCGTCCGTCTGTTGAAATCACGCTAACTTCCGAACTAAACAAGCTATCGACTTGAAACTTGACACAAGTAGTTGTTATTGATGTAGGTCGGATGGTATTGCAAATGGGCCATATCGGTTCACTTTTACGTATAGCCCCCATAAGTTAGGTTAGGTTAGGTGGCAGCTCCACTTAGACTATTCAGTCCATTGTGATACCACATTGGTGAACTTCTCTCTTATCACTGAGTGCTGCCCGATTCCATGTTAAGCTCAATGACAAGGGACCCCCTTTTTATAGCCGAGTCCGAACGGCGTTCCACATTGCAGTGAAACCAATTAGAGAAGCTTTGAAACCCTCAGAAATGTCACCAGCATTACTGAGGTGGGATAATCCACCGCTGAAAAACTTTTTGGTGTTCGGTCGAAGCAGGAATCGAACCCACGACCTTGTGTATGCACGGCGGGCATGCTAACCATTGCACCACGGTGGCTCCCATAAAGTATATATATTCTGCGTCGTGGTGAAATTCTGAGTCGATCGAAGCAAGTCCGTCCGTCTGTTGAAATCACACTAACTTCCGAACGAAATAAGCTATCGACTTGAAACTTGGCACAAGTAGTTGTTATTGATGTAGGTCAGATGGTATTGCAAATGGGCCATATCGGTCCACTTTTACGTATAGGCCCCATATAAACGTACCCCCAGATTTGGCTTGCGGATCCTCTAAGAGAAGCAAATTTTATTCGATCCGGCTGAAATTTGGTACATAATGTTAGCATATGATCTCTAACAACCATGCATCCTCATCGGTCCATAATTATATATAGCCCCCATATAAACCGATCCCCAGATTTGGCTTGCGGAGCCTCTAAAGGGTGATACGGTCAAAATTTGGTCAAGGGAAAACGAGTGTAAATCGGTGAAATCGTTTATTTAAAAAATCAAATTAAATTTCTTTTTCAAGTTCAATTAGTATAAAATTCAGGAAAAATATTCAGTTAGGCTTTCGCTTTTCCAAATCCAAATTGCCGGGCCTCACGCTTGACACCTGCCATCAGATTTTGTAGAGCCTCCTTGTCCACCTCGTCCTTAGCAGTTTTTTGGTCTTCTTTAGGTTCCGCTTGACAATAGCCCAGTATTTCTCAATTGGGCGGAGCTCTGGCGTGTTGGGAGGGTTCTGGTCCTTGGGAACCACCTGCACGTTGTTGGCGGCGTACCACTCCATGGCCTTTTTACCGTAATGGCAAGATGCCAAATCCGGCCAAAACAAAACGGAACAACCGTGTTTCTTCAGGAAAGGCAGCAGACGTTTATTCAAACACTCTTTCACGTAAATTTCTTGGTTGACAGTCCCGGAAGCTATGAAAATGCTGCTTTTCAAGCCACAGGTATAGATGGCTTGCCAAACCAGATATTTCTTTGCGAACTTTGACAGTTTTATGTGCTTGAAAATATCTGCTACCTTTCCCCTTCCTTTTGCCGTATAAAACTCCTGTCCCGGAAGCTGCTTGTAGTCGGCTTTGACGTAGGTTTCGTCGTCCATTACCACGCAGTCAAACTTCGTCAGCATCGTCGTGTACAGCCTCCGGGATCGCGCTTTGGCCGTCGTATTTTGTTTATCATCGCGATTTGGAATCACTACCTTCTTGTAAGTCGATAGTCCGGCTCGTTTTTTGGCTCGATGCACGGTTGTAGACGATACACCCAGCTTATTTGCGGCATCTCGGAGAGAGAGGTTAGGGTTTCGCTTGAAACTATCGGCAACTCTCTTTGTCGTCTCAGCGGCTTCCGGTTTTCGATTTCCCCCCGATCCAGACTTCCTGGTTGTCGACAAACGTTCCCCAAACACTTTATTTACATTTGTAACGGTTGAGTTGGCAACTTTTAGCGATTTTGCCAGCTTTGCGTGCGAGTAGCTCGGATTTTCGCGATGCGCGAACAAAATTTTGATACACTGCTCTTCTTGCTTGGACGGCATTTTGACAACTGAAGAGTGAATTCCAAAATCAAAATAGGAGCAACATTCTACACACACACCTTCAGGTTTTTTAAATGCAAAATTGAAAGAAATACGTCAAGTTTATATTGACCAAATTTTGACCGTATCACCCTTTAGAGAAGCTTTGAAACCCTCAGAAATGTCACCAGCATTATTGAGGTGGGATAATCCACCGCTGAAAAACTTTTTGGTGTTCGGTCGAAGCAGGAATCGAATCCACGACCTTATGTATGCAAGGCGGGCATGCTCACCATTGCACCACGGTGGCTAACCATGGTCTTGCGGCTGAAATTGTTGTCTGCCTAGGGCTTCAATACTGTCTTTAAGTCCATTTCCGTTGGCAAAGCTTGACTTTCGGTGGGCAATTGAAGGTATAAATTTTCAGCTAACCTCTTTGGCAAGTTAATCCGATCATTTTGCGTGTTCAGAAAAGGGCTCAATTTCTTATGACTTCTCATCGGAGAAAACCACATTTGGTAATTAGAAAATTTCGTGCAAACGAAGCAACTCCTTGGCTCTTTTCAGTCTAACTTTTTTTGGGCCTCGATGAGCTTTTGCACTTTTTGGAACTTCAATGGCTTATACTACAAAGCTCATTTTTCAACATATGATACATCCGCTTTCGCGGTATGTGCAGCATACGGGGAAGTTTTATACAACTGCGGCGTGGATTTCGATCAATCAGTCAACCGAAAAAATGTATTTCTGGGAAATGAACTATTACTTATTTATTCGAGCTTATTGGACAAGAAGATGAAGAGATTTGATGCAATTAATTTATTGAAAAGAAAATATTAGATACCATTATACACAAGCCTGACTATACACATGTTACATCGCTGACGAATTGGAATTTCCATAGCCTTTAGTATAGATCTGGTGGGGGGAGGGAGATGATTCATTTTGGATATTATATGCTAATTTTTTATGGAAATTACATACGAGAATTATTCCTCCCAAATTGAACCATTTCTCAACAATATTGGGCATCATCACCATACAATCCCTTAATAATATTTTGTTGTTGGAAATTTGGGGTTTCTACAAGGCCTCAAACTACATAAGGGCTCGAGTTGCATTACCACTGTATAGCCTTAAAGCCACAGGTACGCAACCCTACCCTATCCTACACCTAACCCTTTGTCGCCTTCCTTTCCCTTCAGCTTTAACCATAATTTGAGTATGAGGTTGGTTTTTTTCCTTCTTACTTCTCTCGAAGCCAGTCTGTCGAAACTCAACAGCCATCTCAACCAAGCAACCATCCAACCATCTCAGTTAACCCATGGTACTGGCCTTTTTAATGGTTGGAAAAACAGGAAGTCGACTTTTGTAACCACATTGGGCAAAAAAACAAAACGACAAACACACATAGCCATACACATTAAGAGAATATCATATGTATGTTTATCTGTCTGAACCCACAATCCATAAAATACCTTTGAAAGAAGATAGGTAGATATGAAGGTACGTGGTGGTAACGTACCATTCCCAATTCATAAAGGGGTTCAAATTTTCCTGCTGTTTCGAGTATGCTTTGTAGTTTTGCTAATGTTTTGTTCTTTTGCCCATCAACTATACCATGCGATCCAAATTCATAGCCACAATCCTAACCACAAAAGAATCACAATGGCTTCGAATGTTTTCAGGAGTTCAGTTCAGTTTGTTCATCTTGGGTATGGGTCTGGAACATTAATGTAACACATTGATGCATGGATGCTTTACCGGTTGACTGATTGGCTGGCTGGCAGGCAGCCTGCCTTACTGCATGCATGACTATGATGATGGTGTAGGTTAAGTGTATGCAAATTACACGGTTTTGCTTAACCATATATTTTTTTTTTGATATGCCCTCAGAGTCATGGCTATACATAATGAGAGCAAATAACTTTATAAACTTATAAATGGATTAATTATTTTCATCATTTGGTTTGGGAAAACTAGACCACTGATGGTGGAAGTAGGAGAAAGCCACAAATAAAAATTTTGAAATAGGATAGGAAATTTTTGCAACAAAAGTCGATTCGAGTATGAGTGTCGAGTATTCGGTACTACAGTTTTAAGTCATCAAACTATTAAAGTGTGAATGATATTGTATTTTGATATCAGCTGTTTAGTAGTAAATATTATAACTTTTTGTTTAGAAATAAAATTTTGACAAAATTTTCTATAGAGATAAAATTTTAACAAAATTTTCTATAGAGATAAAAATTTTGACAAAATTTTCTATAGAGATAAAATTTTGACAAAATTTTAAGAGATATAAAATTTTAAAAAAAAATTTTCGAAAGAAATAAAATGTTGACAAAATTTTCTATAGAAATAAAATTTTGAAAAAATTTCCTATGGAAAATTTTCTATAGAGATACAATTTTGACAAAATTTTCTAAAGAAAAATTTTTCCCAAATTTTCTATTGAGAAAAAGTTTCTGCAGATATTTTGAATAAATTTTCTATAGAGCTAAAATTTTTAACAAGATAAAAAAATTTGCGAAAATTTTCGATAGATATTAAATTTAGAAAAAAAAATTTATAGAGATAAAATTTTGACAAAATTTTCTATGAAAATAAAATTTTGACAACATTTCCTATTGAGATAAAATTTTGACAAAATTTCCTATGGAAATAAAATTTGCTATTGAGATAAAATTTTCGACAAAATTTTCTATAAAGATAAAATTTTTGACAACATTTTCTATAGAGATAAAATTTTCGACAAAATTTTCTATAGAGATAAAATTTTTGACAAAATTTTCTATTGAGATAAAATTTTGACAAAATGTTCTATAGAGATAAAATTTTGAAAAAATTTTCTGTTGAGAAAAAGTTTCTACAGATATTTTGACTAAATTTTCTATAGAGCTAAAATTTTGACAAAATTTTTATAAAGATAAAAAAATTTGCGAAAATTTTTGATAGATATTAAACTTAGAAAAAAAATTATAGAGATAAAATTTTGACAAAATTTTCTATGAAAATAAAATTTTGACAACATTTTCTATTGAGATAAAATTTTGACAAAATTTCCTATGGAAATAAAATTTTGATAAAATTTTCTATTGAGATAAAATTTTGACAAAATTTTCTATAGAGATAAAATTTTGACAAAATTTTCAATTGACATAACATTTTGAGAAAATTTTCATAAAAAATTAATAAAATTTTGACAAAATTTTCTATAGAGATAAAATTTTCTATCGAGATAAAATTTTGACAAAATTTTCTATAGAGATAAAATTTTGACAAAATTTTCTATAGAGATAAAATTTTGACAAAATTTTCTATATAGATAAAATTTTGACAAAATTTTCTATATAGATAAAATTTTGACAAAATTTTCTATAGAGATTAAATTTTGACAAAATTTTCTATAGAGATAAAATTTTCTATCGAGATAAAATTTTTACCAAATTTTCTATAGAGATAAAATTTTGACAAAATTTTCTATAGAGATAAAATTTTGACAAAATTTTCTATAGAGATAAAATTTTGACAAAATTTTCTATAGAGATAAAATTTTGACAAAATTTTCTATAGAGATAAAATTTTGACAAAATTTTCTATAGAGATAAAATTTTGACAAAATTTTCTATAGAGATAAAATTTTGACAAAATTTTCTATAGAGATAAAATGTTGACAAAATTTTCTATAGAAATAAAATTTTGACAAAATTTTCTATAGAGATTAAATTTTGACAAAATTTTCTATAGAGATATAATTTTGGAAAAAATTTTCAATAGAGATAAAATTTTGACAACAATTTTGACCAAATTGCTGTAGAAATAAAATTTTGACAAAATTTTCTATAGAGATAAAGTCTGACAAAATTTTTGACTAAATTTTCTATAGAAATAACATTTTCTATAGAGATAAAATTTTGACAAAATTTTCTCTAGAATAAAAATTTTGACAAAATTTTCTATAGAAATAAAATTTTGACAAAATTTTCTCTAGAAATGAAATTTAGAAAAATTTTTCTATAGAGATAAAATTTTGACAAAATTTTCTGTGGAAATAAAATTTTCTATAGAGATAAAATTTTGACAAAATTTTCTATAGAGATAAAATTTTCGACAAAATTTTTTATAGAGATACAATTTTTGACAGAATTTTCTATAGAGATACAATTTTGGAAAAATTTTCAATAGAGATAAAATTTTGACAAAAATTTTGACCAAATTTGCTGTAGAAATAAAATTTTGACAAAATTTTCTATAGAGATAAAGTTTGACAAAAATTTTGAATAAATTTTCTATAGAAATAAGATTTTCTATAGATATAAATTTTGACAAAATTTTCTATGAAAATAAAATTTTGACAACATTTTCTATTGAGATAAAATTTTGACAAAATTTCCTATGGAAATAAAATTTTGATAAAATTTTCTATTGAAATAAAATTTTGACAAAATTTTCTATAGAGATAAAATTGTGAGAAAATTTTCAATAGCGATAAAATTTTGACAAAATTTTCAATAGACATAACATTTTGAGAAAATTTTCATAAAAAAATTAATAAAATTTTGACAAAATTTTCGATAGAGATAAAATTTTCTATCGAGATAAAATTTTTACCAAATTTCTTGTTGAGAAAAATTTTGACCAAATTTTCTATAGAGATAAAATTTTGACAAAATTTTCAATAGAGATAAAATTTAGACAACATTTTCTATAGAGATGAAATTTTGACAAAATTTTCTAAAGAGATGAAATTGTGGCAAAATTTTCTGTAGGGATAAAATTTTTACAAAATTTTCTATAGAGGCAAAATTTTTAAAAAATTTTCCATAGAGATAAAATGTTGACAAAATTTTCGTTAAATATAAAATTTTTACAAAATTTTCAATAGAGATAAAATTTTGACAACATTTTCTCTAAAAATAAAATTTTGACACAATTTTCTATAGATATAAAATTTTGACAAAATTCGCTCTAGAAATGAAATTTTGACAAAATTTTCTATAGAGATAAAATTTTGACAAAAGTTTCTATAGAGATAAACTTTTGTCTAAATTGTCTGTAGAGATAAAATTTTGACAAAATTTTTCTATAGAGATAAAATTTTGACAAAATTTTTCTACAGAGATAAAATTTTGACAAAATTCTCTATAGAGATAAAATTTTAAGAAAATTTTCTCTAGAAATAAAATTGTGACAAAATAAATGAGTCGAATTGATATTTTCTAACAGATTTTTTTCGCTACATTTTAAAATATTTTTTAGTCTCTAATTTTAATTATTTTACTAATCAGAAATTTGTTATTTCTACTTTCAGGTAAATTTCCAATGACAGTGGACAAGGTATTTTACTTGTAATAGCTTATGATTTATGATGTCAATCATTTTACATTCACTTTTTTTTACGTATATCGAAAAACAAAAACCAATGTGGGTTTTTATCTGAAACCAATTTAAACTCAAACAAGCAGTGATCTTAAATCTCTTCAACACCTTAACCATCAAAAATTTGACCGTAAGTTGTCAAAATCATTAAAGTCATCATTGTGTAAAGATTTTTACTGGAAGATAATGAGAAGGCAACAAAAACGAGTATTAATACAAATTCACTTGAACATAAATTTTCAGAATGTCTTAAAAAGGCATATGAGTTGATCGAAAATATAGCCTTAAACGACAGCGTCATCAATTCGTCTTTTGTTTGGTGTGTCGATGGGCTGGTGAGCCTACTGAATAGGCTTAACTTTTTCTACTTTTCAAACTGACCTTAAAATGTGATTGTTTAATTGTTTTTTTTTTATAATTTTTTTTTTCTTCGCCCAAACACAAACCTCCAAACCACTATACAAAAATAAAAAATTAAACAAAAAAAGTGAATTGTATACAAAATCAAAAAATTTTCTGATCTAAATTTGGTTTGAGTTGTCCAAAAAAAAAAAAACACACAGATTTAATGTAACCACTGACACTTTTAGTGTCGTATTTATCCATCTTTCCATCCTTCCTCGTAGTTGTGGGATTTTGTGACGCTTTGTGGTTTGAATCAAAATCACTCGTTTGATGGCTAAATAAAAACATTTTCATATATATATATTTTTAAATATCATTGTGTCTGCGTCTGTGTGTAGGTATGAGATTGAATGAACAAATCTTTTTTTTTTCAAAACCGTTGAGATTTTGCTTTTGAGAAATGACCAAATTTTTGCTTTTGTGATTTCAAAACAATTATGGTTCATTAACCTCACCAACAAAATTTTGGTTTAGCTCAGTGTGAGTATTCTCAATTACCCTCATCAAATTTTTCAAAACAATACCAGTAGATTTTTTCCACATGGTAACAGTGTGGTCAAAGAAAAAAAATTTGAGAAATAAAATCCATGACGATATCATGTGTAACAAAACCTGTAAGAAGAAATATACAATAAATTAAGGAAAATATGCTAAGTCATATATGGAGGCCCTATATTTTAAATGTAACAAGAAAATTTTTAATTTTAAGAAACTAGAAATCTGAGTTTTAATTTTTGGTTTAAAACTGGCGCCCAACTTGTGATAAAATTCAACTCAACGAAAAAAAATTAGGGAGAGCAAAATCAAAATACGTGATTTTCTCAATTGTTTGAGAATTTATCTCGAAAAAAAAGTAATAGGCCGATTTAAATTAAATTTTAATTTAAGATCTGAAAGAAATATATAAAATAAATAAGATATTTTTGGTTTAAAATGGCGCCCAACGTGTGATAAAATTCAACTCAATGAAAAAATGCCTCAATTTGGAAGGAATAATTCTCGTATGTATTTTCCTTGGGAAATTTACATATAAGACCCAAATTGAATCATCTCACCCCGCTGGATCTACTCAAAAATTATGGAAACTTTTTCTCAAATGTTGGAGAATTTATTCCGCAAAATAAAATATAAACATCTAATTTTAAATATTGAAAAATATTGTGAAGAAAGGAAAATCTAATATAATTTTGATTTAATAATGGCGCCAAACGCATGATAAATTTCAACTCAGTAAAAAAATGTCCAAAAAGTTTCATTATTTCCTATATGTAAATTATTTACAAAAAGTCTTAACATTAGAGACAAATTTAATTCATAGACACAACGCAACGCCCTATTGCAATTTACCAAATTTCACATGGCATAACAAAATTTTGGGCATGTTTTTTAAAGTCTATCTACGTTACGATATTGGTCTAATATCTCTTGTGAAATATTTTCAACTTAATTATTTCGCATACGTGATAATCAACTGGCGCCCAACGCGTGATGCATTTCAACTCAATAAAAAATGTCAAAAAAGTTTCATTATTTCCTATATGTAAATTATTTACAAAAAGTTTTAACATTAGAGACATTGCTTGTAATTCAATCCACTAACACATTTGGCGCCCAACGCAATGCCCTATTGCAATTTATCAAATTTCATATGGTCTAAAAACATTTTGGCAAGTTTTTCAAAGTCTGTCTACGATATGATATTGGAAAGTAAATATTACAGTCTAATATCTCTTGCGAAATATCTTCAATTTAATTATTACGCATACGTGTTAAATAGCTGGCGCCCTACTCAGTGAAAAAAAAACTTCCAAATAATTTAATTATTTCCGATTTGTAAATTATTTACAAGAAGTGTTAATATTTGAGACATTGCTTCTAATTCAACGCACAAACACATTTGGCGCCCAACGCAACACCCTATTGCAATTTATCAAATTTCGTATGGTCAAAGTCTGTCTACTATATGATATTGGAAAGTAAATATTACAGTCTTATATCTCTTGTGAAATATGTTCAATTTAATTATTTCGCATTTCAACTCAATAAAAAAATGTCCAAATATGTTAATTTCATTATTTCCGATTTGTAAATTATTTACAAAAAGTGTTAATATTAGAGACATTACTTGTAATTCAATTCATAAACACATTTGGCGCCCAACGCAACACCCTATTGCAATTTATCAAATTTGGTATGGTCAAAGTCTGTCTACGATATGATATTGGAAAGTAAGTATTACAGTCTAAAAGAGATATGAGAAATATCTTCAATTTAACCATTTCGCATAGGTGTTAATTAACTGGCGCCCAACGTGAGATAAAATTCAACTAAACAAAAAAAATAAAAAAAAAATATTGGGAGCGCAAATTAAAAACACAGGATTTTTCTAAAATTTTTGAGAAGTTATTCCGAAAGGCCCGAAAGTCTAAGTAAATGAACTGCATCCTTAAAAGCCTCTCATGCGAGAACTGTAGACCTAAAGTTCTTAGTGAACTGCAGGCCAGAAGGAACTATGGCCTCGACGGTGTCAGTATGGGAATAGTATACCCGAAGATCTCCCATGAGGGAACTATAGTAGGCCCGAAGGTATCAGTGTTGAAACTATAGACCCAAATGTCTCGGTGAGAGAATTATATGTCCGAAGGTCTCAGTGGAAAACTGTATGCCCGATAGTCTCGGTAAGGGAACTCGAGACGAGAAATTATGAGTGAGGTAAATGTAGGACCAAAAGTCTTACTGTATGTCCGAAAGTCGCAGTAGGGAAATTTTATTTAAGTTGTATGTCTGCAGTTCTAAGTGAATTAACTGTAGGCCCCATACTCTTAGTGAGGGAACTGTAGGCCCGAAAGTCTCAGTAGGCCCGAGGTTTTCACTGAGAGAAATGTCGCCCTTAATTCTTAATGAGAGAACTGTAGTAGGTCCGATCTACCAGTGAGGTAGATCTTTTGGATCTCAGAGGGGAAATTATAGTTGCGAATGCTTCAGAGAGCGAACTGTAAGTCCGAAGGTCAGCGAGAAAATTGTGGTCCCAAAAGCCTCGGTGAAGGAATAGTAGGCGTGAATCTATCAACGGAGGAACTGTAGACCCAAACGAATTACTGAGCGGGTTTTAGGTCTGAAAGACTCAGTAGGGGAATTGTACGTCCGCAGGTTTCAGTAAGAGAAAATTCTCGGTAAGATAACAGCAAACTAGAGTGAGAGAACTGTATGACCGAAAGTTTAAGTGAGGAAACTAACATATAGGCCCGAAGTTATTCGTAATAGAATTAAAGGTCCAAAGATCTAAAAAAGAGAACTATAAGCCGGAAGGAAGGTTTCTAGGTGGGAACTATAAGTCGGTGAAAGAACTGTAGGACCGAAGATCTCAGAGGTGGAGCCCGAATGTATTGCAGGCCCGAAAGTCTCAGTGAGGGAACTAAAAGCTCGAAGTTTTCAGTGTGGGAACTGTAGTCCCAAAGTTCTTAGTGAGAAAACTGCAGCTCCGAGGTCTCAGTAAGGGAACTGTAGGCCAAAAGAACTCAGTATGGCAAATGTAGGCTTAAAGATTACTGTTGAGGGGGGATTTTGGCCCTCCAAGTCTTAGTGAGAGATCTGTAGGTTCGAAAGTTTTAGCGAGAAAACTATCGACCCGGAGATCTTAGCGAGGGAACGTTAGGTCAAACGTTCTCAGTGAAGAAAATTCTCGGCAAGATAACAGCAAACTAGAGTGAGAGAACTGTATGACCGAAAGTTTAAGTGAGGGAGCTATAAGCCCGAAGGTATTCGTAATAGAATTAAAGGTCCAAAGATCTAAGAAAGAGAACTATAAGCCGGAAGGAAGGTTTTGTGGGTGGGAACTATAAGTCGGTGAAAGAACTGTAGGACTGAAGATCTCAGAGGGGGAGCCCGAATGAATTGTAGGTTCGAAAGTCTCAGTGAGGGAACTAAAAGCTCGAAGTTATCTTTGCGGGAACTGGAGCCCCAAAATTCTTAGGGCGAAAACTGCAGCCCCGAGGTCTCAGTAAGGGAAATGTAGGCCAAAAGAATTCAGTGTGTCAAATGTAGGCTTAAAGTTTGCTGTGGGGGAATTTTGGCCCTCTAAGTCTTAGTGAGAGATCTGTAGGTTCGAAAGTTTTAGCGGGAAAACTATCGACCCGGAGATCTTAGTGAGGGAACTTTAGGTCAAACGTTCTCAGTGCAGAATATGTATGCCTGAAGAATTTGGTAAACGAATTGTACGTGCGAAGATATCACTGGTGGAACTTTAGGTCCGAAAATCTTAGGAGAATTGTATGTCTACATGTATCAGTAGGGGAATTTTAGGCTCCAAGGCATCAGAAAGGGAACAGTAGGTTCGAAGATATCTGTGAAAGAAATGTAGTTTCGAAAGTTTCAGGGAACTAATTGAAAAAAAGTTTCAGGGAAAATATTCTTATGGGGAATTTTGGCCCGGGAATCGTAGTGAAAGATCTGTAGGTCCAGAGGTTTTAGTAAGGGAGCTATAGGCCCGAAAGTCTCAGTGAGGGCACTGCAGTGTTGACGGTCTCAGTGAAGGAACTCTAGGTCCGAAGGTATCAGTGAGCGAACTCTAGAACTGAAGGTTCAGTGGGGAAACTATAGACCCGAAAGTTTCAATGCGGAAATCGTAGTGTCGAAGGCTGCAGTGAGAGAACTTTAAGTCCGAGGGTTTCAGTGAAGAAACTGAAAGTCCAAAGGTATCAATGAGCGAACTGTAGACCTAAAGAGATCTGTGTTGGAGCAGACTTGAAATCTCAATGGGAGAAATTCAGTGAGCGAACTGTAGACCTGAAGGTCTTAGTGTTGGAGCAGGCTTGAAATCTCAACGGGGGAATTGCAGGTTTCTAGGTATCAGTAAGAGAACAGCAAGATAGGGGGAGAAATGGAGATCCGAATGTTTTAGTGAGGGAAGATCTCTGTGTTGAGACCTGAAGAGCTCTGTGTTGGAGCAGACTTGAAATCTCAATGGGAGAAATTCAGTGAGCGAACTGTAGACCTGAATGTCTCAGTGTTGGAGCAGGCTTGAAATCTCAACGGAGGCATTGCAGGTTTCTAGGTATCAGTAAGAGAACAGCAAGATAGGGGGAAAAATGGAGATCCTAATGTTTTAGTGAGGGAACTGTAGACTTTAACGTTATTAGTGGAGGAACTATAGATCCGAATATTTTAGTGTGGAACTATAGCATTAAAGGATTTTTATGGGGGATCTTTAGGCCCGTGAAACACAGTGCAGGTACTGTAGTGACGGATATCTCAGTGGGGGAGCTATCGGCGCAAAGAACTCAGTGAGAGAAATGTGACCTGAAATTTACAATTAGGGAACTGCAGGCCTGTAAGTCTCAGTGAGGGCATTGAAGGCAAGAAGTTTTAGGTGAGTCAGTGAATTTCAGTGAGGGAACTGTAGAATCGAAATTCACAGTGGGGGAACTGTAGGCTCGAAAGTCACAGTGGGGGAACTGTAGGCTCGAAAGTCACAGTGAGAGAACTGTAGATCCGAAGTTCTTAATTAGGGAACGTAAGTCTCAGTGAGGAAACTGAAGGCTCGAATAGTAACAGTGGGGGAACTGTAGGCTCGAAAGGTAACTGTAGGCATGAAGTTCTTAATTAGGGGCCTTACGGTACTGTAGTGACGGATATCTCAGTGGGGGAGCTATCGGCGCAAAGAACTCAGTGAGAGAAATGTGACCTGAAATTTACAATTAGGGAACTGCAGGCCCGTAAGTCTCAGTGAGGGCAATGTAGGCAACAAGTTCTGGGTGAGCGACTGAACGGTAGTCTGTGAATTTCAGTGAGGGAACTGTAGGATTGAAATTCACAGTGGGGGAACTGTAGGCTGGAAAGTCACAGTGGGGGAACTGTAGGCTCGAAAGTCACAGTGAGAGAATTAAGGAACGTAAGCCTCAGTGAGGAAACTGAAGGCTCGAATAGTAACAGTGGGGGAACTGTAGGCTCGAATGGTAACTGTAGGCACGAAGTTCTTAATTAGGGGTCTTACGTCTCAGTTAGGGAACTGTAAGCTCGAAAGTCTCAGTGAGGTAACTGTAGACCCGAAGTTCTTAGTGACTGAACGGTAGTACGTAAGTCTCAGTGGGGGAACTGAAGACTCGAAAGGTAATTGTAGACACGAAGTTCTTAATTAGGGTTCTTACGTCTCAGTGAGGGAACTGTAAGCTCGAAAGTCTCAGAGAGGAAACTGTAAGCTCAAAAGTCTCAGTGAGGTAACTGTAGACCCGAAGTTCTTAGTGACTGAACGGTAGTCCGTAAGTCTCAGTGGGGGGGGACTGTAAGCTCGAAAACCTCAATGAGGGAATTGTAGACCCGAAATTCTTAGTTAGACCCGTAGTTCTTAATGAGGGCCCTGTAGTCTTAAAGGTTTCTGTGGAGGAACTCTAACTCAGTGAGAGAACTGTTGGCTAAAAAGTTTCAGTGAGGGAGTTGTAGGCTCCAATGTCTCAGTGGGGAACTGTCAACCCGAAGATTTCAGAAAGGAAACTATACAAGTGAAAGTTTTTGTGGGGGAATTGTAGGCCCCTATAACTCGGCGAAAGAACTGTAGGACCGAAGGTCTCTTTGAGGGGGCTGTTGGCTTGATGGTCTGAGTAAGCGATATGCATACCTAAAGGTTTCACTGAGGGAACTGTAGGCCTGGAGAGTTATTGACCCGAAAGTTTCAATGTGACTATGTTCTTTAGAACGTGGAAAAAAAACACCAAACTCCAAGAAGAACGATGAGCATAAAACTGCACGAAGGATGACACTATACAGTCGCAAGTCCAAGTCTGTCTTTCGTTGGAAAATTTTGTCAAGAAGAAAACTCAGGCAATGGAGGAATGGAGGATTTCTCTATTTTAGTGGCAGAATACATTCAGCAATGTACTAAATAAAGGTGTCGTTAGAAATGTTTTTTTTTATCGTTATTCTGAAGATCCGAAATCTCAGCTATTTTAAATTTTGTTTTTCTTTTTTTAACCTTGAATATTTTACTTAAATAAAGGTCTATGTGTGTTAGTTCAAAGACATTTGTCTTCAATTGAAAGAGTCAAATTTTAAAATTGAATATCCGACAATTAATGAAAATCCATAAAACAAAGATTATGAATTAAATATTTGTATATCATCATACGAAAGAAATTTTTACTTAATATTGTGAACATTTCCTGCCATTTGAACCGGGTTACAAAATCTTCTTTTAAATTTCCATATTTTTTTTGCAGTTAACAAATTGTCATTTTTTTGTAAATTTCTCCATTATCATCAGATGCTCAAAAAATAAATATTTCAAAAATTACCAAATGACTTGCAACTATATTTCGTTTTACCCCATTTTATTCGGAAATAATGTCTTAAGTTTCACTTGCCGTTAAGTATGATTACACTGACTTAAATTGCTAGCTGTTAACCAGCTCGAAATTACGGAAAAAAACATCGTAATTCGTTGATGGTGACTAATACAAAAGAATTGTGTTAATTCATGCTGGAAGAAATAATAATAATGTCTTCAATAAATTGGACAAAGATAACCAAATACCGAGTCTAATGACTTTTAATTTAAGTTACTTGTCATCATGGCCCCCAAGGGATATGAGCCATTATGATAGACATTTTTTTTTGTATTTGATGATGTGGAGGTGATGTTAATGGGCATTATGGTTTTTAACGTTCCATTTGGGTTATGGGCATCAATAGCTTCTATACCAGTAGGGAGTGATTTTTTGTGATATATTGAAGGTATTTTTGTTTTGAGGTTATCAAGGCATAATAATAACCTTTCAAGAGATGCAAGAGGAAAAGATGAAAGAAATGAGAAGAATGGTCCTTTTTACTTTATGATTAAGGAAGATCCAAAACTTTCAACCTTTTTGGATCTTCAAAAAAGAAAAATTATAAGAAATAAAAAAATTTAAATAATAAAAAATTAACTCTTACCTTTAGTTGGTTATTTCATGGTAATATTAAATTCACATAAAGTGTTGAAAGTGTTAACTATCCTCTTTTTAATAATTTTTTTTTTTTTTGGGAAAAAAATAGCAACAATTTCATTATAAAACGCAGGGTATAAAAAATCCATCCAAATATCCATGTTCAGGAGTCATCCATATACGACAAAAAAATTATTACTCTTAAAAAATTTGTTGGTGTATATCTTTTTGCTCAACTAAAAAAAAAAGTAAACATGAAACTTTATAAAATTTATGACTTCAACCTTAACTGCATTTTTTGTAGTTTTTGTTTTTTTTTTTTTGTCATGGGTTGTGTCCAAAACAACTCTCCATCATTGGTCAACAAAACGGTTGATGTTCAAAATAGTCAATGTGACAGAATAATAACATAGCCTTTGGCCTTTAGGATAGTTGAATTTTTATGACCATCACCATCAAACATCAGACGCAAATATTTATTTAGTCATGAATAAGTGAAAATGAAAAATAGAGGCTTGGGAGAAACTCATATACCCTTCTCGACCATTGTAAGGTTGTATGAAATGCCATAAAAGTGTTTCTGTCAAAATTTTATTTCTGTAGAAAGTTTTGCCAAATTTTATTTCTATAGAAAATTTTATCAAAATTTTATTTATATAGAAAATTTTGTCAAAATTTTATTTATATAGAAAATTTTGTCAAAATTTTATTTCTATAGAAAATTTTGTCAAAATTTTATTTCTATAGAAAATTTTGTCAAAATTTTTATTTCTATATAAAATTTTGTCAAAATTTTATTTATATAGAAAATGTTGTCAAAATTTTATTTCTATAGAAAATTTTGTCTAAATTTTATTTTGATAGAAAATTTTGCAAAATCTTATTTTTATAGAAAATTTAGTCAAAACTGCATTTCTATAGAAAATTTTATTTTTATAGAAAATTTTGCCTAAATTTTATTTTTATAGAGAATTTTGTCAACATTTTATTTCTGTAGAAAGTTTTGCCAAATTTTATTTCTATAGAAAATTTTATCAAAATTTTATTTATATAGAAAATTTTGTCAAAATTTTATTTATATAGAAAATTTTGTCAAAATTTTATTTCTATAGAAAATTTTGTCAAAATTTTATTTCTATAGAAAATTTTGTCAAAATTTTATTTCTATAGAAAATTTTGTCAAAATTGTTATTTCTATATAAAATTTTGTCAAAATTTTATTTATATAGAAAATGTTGTCAAAATTTTATTTCTATAGAAAATTTTGTCTAAATTTTATTTTGATAGAAAATTTTGCAAAATCTTATTTTTATAGAAAATTTAGTCAAAACTGCATTTCTATAGAAAATTTTATTTTTATAGAAAATTTTGCCTAAATTTTATTTTTATAGAGAATTTTGTCAACATTTTATTTCTGTAGAAAATTTTGTCAAAATTTTTATTCTATAGATAATTTTGTCAAATTTTTATTTCTATAGAAAATTATGTCAAAATTTTTATTCTATAGATAATTTTGTCAAAATTTTTATTCTATAGCATATTTTCTAAAAATTTTATTTTTAAAAACAATTATGTAAAAATTTTATTTCTAAAAAAATTATGTCAAAATTTTATTTCTATAGAAATTTTTTTCAAAATTTTATTTCTATAGAAAATGTTGTCCAAATTTTATTTCTATAGAAAATTTTTTCAAAATTTTATTTCTATAGAAAAACGTGTCAAAATATTTTTTCTATAGAAAATTTTGTCAAAATTTTATTTCTATATAATATTTTGTCAAAATTTTATTTCTATAGAAGATTTTGTCAAAATTTTATTTCTATAGAACATTTTGTCAAAATTTTATTTCTATAGAAAATTTTGTAGAAATTTTATTTCTGTATAAAGTTTTAAAAATTTTATTTCTATAGAAAATGTTATCAAAATTTTATTTCTATAGAAAATTTTGTAAAAATTTTATTTCTATAGAAAAATGTGTCAAAATATTTTTTTAGAAAATTTTGTCAATTTTTTTATTCTATAGAAAATTTTCTAAAAATGTTATTTCTAAAAACAATTATGTAAACATTTTATTTCTAAAAAAAATTATGTCCAAATTTTATTTTTATATAGAATTTTGTCAAAATTTTATTTCTAAAAAAATTTTGTCAAAATTTTATTTCTAAAGGAAATTTTGTAAAAATTTTTGTTCTATAGAAAATTTTGTCAAATTTTTTATTCTATAGAAAATTTCCTAAAAATTGTATTTCTAAAAACAATTATGTAACAATTTCATTTCTAAAAAAAATTATGTCCAAATTTTATTTCTATAAAAAATTTTGTCAAAATTTTATTTCTATAATAAATTTTGTAAAAATTTTTGTTCTATAGAAAATTTTGTCAAATTTTTATTTCTATAGAAAATTTTCTAAAAATTTTGGTTCTAAAAACAATTATGTAACAATTTCATTTCTAAAAAAAATTATGTCCAAATTTTATTTCTATAAAAAATTTACTCCAAATTTTATTTCTATAGAAAATTTTATCAAAATTTTATTTCTATAAAAAATTTTGTCAATATCTTATTTCCATAGAAAATTTTGTCAAAATTTTATTTCTATAGAAAATTTTGTCAAAATTTTATTTCTATAGAAAAATGTATCAAAATATTTTTTCTATAGAAAATTTTATCAAATTTTTTATTCTGTAGGAAATTTTCTACAAATTTTATTTCTAAAAACAATTATGTAAAAATTTTATTTCTAAACAAAATTATGTCAAAATTTTATTTCTATATACAATTTTGTCAAAATTTTATTTCTATAGAAAATTTTGTAACAATTTTATTTCTATAGAAAAATGTGTCAAAATTTTTGTTCTATAGAAAATTTTGTCAAATTTTTTATTCTATATAAAATTTTCTAAAAACAATTATGTAAAAATTTTATTTCTAAAAAAAATTATGTCAAAATTTTATTTCTATAGAAATTTTTTTTCAAAATTTTATTTCTATAGAAAATTTTGTCCACATTTTATTTCTACAGAAAATTTTGTCAAAATTTTATTTCTATAGAAAAATTTGTCAAAATTTTATTTGTATAGAAAATTTTATTTTTATAGAAAATTTAGTCAAAATTCTATTTTGATAGAAAATTTTGTCAAAATTTTATTTCTATAGAAATAAATTTTGTCAATATTTTATTCCTATAGAAAATTTTGTCAAAATTTTATTTCTATAGAAAAATTTGTCAAAATGTTATTTCTGTAGAAAATTTTTTTTCAAAATTTTATTTATATAGAAAAATTTTTCAAAATTTTATTTCTGTAGAAATAAATTTTGTCAATATTTTATTCCTATAGAAAATTTTGTCAACATTTTATTTCTATAGAAAAATTTGTCAAAATGTTATTTCTATAGAAAATTTTTTCAAAATTTTATTTATATAGAAAAATTTTTCAAAATTTTATTTCTATAGAAATAAATTTTGTCAAAATTTTATTCCTATAGAAAATTTTGTCAAGATTTTATTTCTATAGAAATTTTTTTTATATAGAAAATTTTGTCAAAATTTTATTTGCATAGAAAAATTTGTTAAAATTTTATTTCTATAGAAAATTTTGTCAAAACTTTATTTCTATAGAAAATTTTGTCAAAACCTTATTTCTGTAGAAAATTTTCTCAAAATTTTACTTCAGTATAAAATTGTGTCAATATTTTATTTCTATAGAAAATGTTGTCAAAATTTAATTTCTGTAGAATATTTTCTAAAAATTTTATTTCTATAGAAATTTTTTTTTTTAATTTTATATCTATTCGTTTTGTTATGTTATTGTTGGTTTATTCTTCAATCATTTTGTTGTTTTTGATTACAGCTTAAAACCATGCATTGACTAAAGAATGTTTGTCAAATTTATTTGGACAAAGCCCTATAGACTGGGTTGTTTAGTGAACTGCCTGAATTTATTCTGATAATTGGTTGATAGTTTTGCTGCAAGTAGAGGATGCTGATGAGGAATGTGGTAATTCCGAAACGTGCGTCCATCCAACCATCTTGCAGTCTATAGGGCTTTGCTCAAATAAATGTGACAAACATTATTTTCCTCTGTTGGTTAAGCTACACTTGTAGTTTAGTCAATGCATGGTTTTAAGCTGAAATCAAAAACAAACAAAAAAAAATATTCCTATAGAAAATTATGTCAAAATGTTATTTCTATCGAAAATTTTGTCAACATTTTATTTCTATAGAAAGTTTTGTCAAAATTTTTATTTCTATATAAAATTTTGTCAAAATGTTATTTATATAGAAAATTTTGTCAAAATTTTATTTATATAGAAAAATTTTATTTATATAGAAAATTTAGTCTAAATTTTATTTTGATAGAACATTTTGTCAACATTTTATTTCTATAGAAAATTTTGTCAAAATTTTTATTCTATAGATAATTTTGTCAAAATTTTATTTCAACACACAAAAAAAAAAAAATTTTCTGATTCAATCACGAAATTAATTGATCCAATTAATTTTTTAATTGAAATGTTTCAAAAACGAAAATGTTAGTATCAATCAACGTTTTAATTGAAAATTAAAAAATATTTGATTAAAAAATTAATTGATTTAATTTGAAAATTTTAATTAATTTTTTGATTGATTCAATTAAAATTTTAATTGATGTTGATTGAAAAACTCAATTAATTTTTTGAATTAAAATGGTAACTATTTTCAATTACTTTTTAATCTGACTTTGTGTTTTTAGTTTGATTTAAAAAAATATATTTTGAAATACTTTTCTATTTAAAAATTTAAAAAATCCATAACTTTTTTTTTACTGACTTAGTCTTCCGAGTTTGATTAAAATGTTAATTGAATCAATTAATTTTTTAATTAAACATTTAAACATTTTCAATCATTGACTTAATTAACTTAAGGTTTCTATCTTGATTAAAAAGTTAATTGTATCAATTAAATTATTAATTGAAAAAAATTTCAACTTCAATCAACTTTTTAATTGGAAATATTTTGGTGATATTTTTTTCTGTGTATAGAAAATTTTATTTCTAAAAAAATTATGTCAAAATTTTATTTCTATAGAAAATTTTTGCAAAATTTTATTTTTATAGAAAATTTAGTCAAAACTGTATTTCTATAGAAAATTTTGTCAAAATTTTATTTTTATAGAAAATTTTGTCAAAATTTTATTTTTATAGAAAATTTTGTCAACATTTTATTTCTATAGAAAGTTTTGTCAAAATTTTTATTTCTATATAAAATTTTGTCAAAATTTTATTTTTATAGAAAATTTTGTCAAATTTTTATTTCTATAGAAAATTTTGTCTAAATTTTATTTTGATATAAAATTTTGTCAAAATTTTATTTTTATAGAAAATTTTGTCAAATTTTGTTTTGATAGAAAATTTTGTCCAAATTTTATTTCTATAGAAAATTTTGTCCAAATTTTATTTCTATAGAAAATTTTGTCAAAATTTTATTTGTACAGAAAATTTTGACAAAATTTTATTTTTATAGAAAATTTTGTCAAAATTTTATTTTTATAGAAAATTTTGTCAAAATTTTATTTCTATAGAAAATTTTGTCAAAATTTTATTTCCATAGAAAAATGTGTCAAAATTTTATTTCTCTTAATGAATATTATTTGGAGAGGAATATTTTTTTCAAAACCTACCAAAACATTTGAAATTCTACCAATATACCAAACAATAAAAAAATCCACTATTTTTGGTAGAATTCTACCAACTGTGGCAACCATGCTTAGGGGTTGTAGATCAATATTACTAGTAGACATATTTTTGGCAGATCAAAGTTATTATAACCTGACCATTATTCACCACACTATAGCTAATTTTTATTAATTAGTTTAACTTTAAGTTCATAGAGACATTTAATGATCATCCAAAATGGTTTTAATTAAAATATAATTTTTTATTCTCTGTTATTTATGGACATATTTACAATTAAATGAATGAGTCTTTAAATATGTTTTTTTCCACCACTTCATTTTTTCTATATATATTTATTTTTATTTCTTTTCGACAAATATTTCCCATAAAATCACCAAGTGGTTTCGTAGCTTAAAACTGGCATTCTACACATTTCTGTAGTTTTACTGAAAGTGAAATAAATCGTCATGCAAATACGGTTTACCGCTAAATGTCGTTGTGAATTGGTCATAAAACCTCATTACAATACTAATACGTGGTGCATGAAATGCAATGCAAACAATCTCTTCATCAGCATTATCAATGCAAGGGTGACGGGGGGAATACGGGGCGAAGGCAGCTAGGCTTTGGAATAACCAGCGAGAGACAGAGAGGTAGCGAGAGGATCGTAGGAATGGGTGGTCAAAGTATTATAGAATCACAGAAGTGATTTGGAAAATTATTTATTTTACTTTTTATTTTCTTATTTAAATAATATGGGAAAAAATTTGTTTTTTATATCCCATAATAAAATCCTGAATAAGTATCTGGATGTAAGCAAGAAGGTGGGCCGGAGGATTGGGGGAAAGGTAAAGGGATTAAGTCTATAGTCTTATATATCATACTTCTTTAATTTTTAAAAAGTTTGTTTATAACTTCCCCATTCAAAATAAATTCTTCCATATGTTCTTGAAAAGAGATCATAAGAAGAATGAAAGATGGAGTGATCGGAAGGAAAGTTCGGTAAAAGTTCAGATAGCCGTTAGCCTAACCATCGGGACAGAGAGGTGGCGAGGGGGAGCGTTGGTACTATAGTCTCTCAGAAGTTATTTGGAAAATTTTCACTTCATATTAACGTTTTTCAAATCAAATGAAATCTTTTTAAAACAAATGAGACATTTTTCAAATCAAATGAAACCTTTTTTACATTTTATTTTTATTTATTTTACTGTTTCTCTTCTTATTTAAATAAGATCCCAACATTTTGTTTTTTTGTATCCTATAAAACGAAAATCCTGAATAAATCTCTGGACTTAATAAGGTGGAGTTGGGAATATTGGAAGAGATAATGAGTCTGCTAGTCTTTCTTTATCGATCTCAGAAGTTTTCATATAATTTTTCTTTAAATTTTCAAATTTTTTTTTATTCCACCATCCAAATAAAAAATTCTTCCTACGTCCCTGGAAAAAGTTGTAAGGAAGCAACCCCTATAGAGGGAATTGGGAGTGGGAAAAGGATACTTTCCTTAGTTTCTCTTCATCAATTTCGAAAACCTTTATATCCTTCATCAATATATTGTCCACAATTGTTTATAAATCCCTTATTCTAAATAAAATTCTCCCTACGTCCCCTGAATGAGATTATAAAAAAACAGAGGGAGATAAATGAGTTGGGGATGGAAAGAAATTCTTTATCGATAACGAGAGCCATATTCAATTTCCCCCTCCAAAATAAAATCCATTCTACGCCCCTGGAAAGTAGGTCGTGAGGAAGTAATAAGGATAACGAGAATTGGGGGTTTGTAAGGGATGCTCGAATCCTGGTTTTTCTTCATCGGTATCGACATAAAAGTTATTCATTTTTAAATTTTTCATAAATTTCTTATAAATACCCCATTCAAAATAAAATTCTTCCTACGTTCCTGGAAAAAGTCATATCATTCATTGGCAATTTTTAATAACCATATACAGCAATTGGCTTATATCGCCTATTTGTTTCTAACAGCGTCACTTTATTTGAATTCAAATGAATTTAGGATTTACACAAGTTAAACCATACATTGGCACTTCAGAGAAGTAGCAGCATTGTACGAGAGTTAAAATGATTAGATTGGAAAAAATTGTGCTGATAAAGCACAAGGAAAATTTCCAAAAAAAAAAAAAAAAAAATTGATGAAAACAGAAAAGTTATGTAATTGATTTTTATTTTACCAAAAATTTATACTCCTCACATTTAGAAACTCTAAAAAGGTAGAGTGGTGGCACTTCACCCGGACCTATATTGGCAATTATTTTTCATTGAAGCCATAACTTTTTGGGAAACGTCTTAAGGCTTTCGAAAATTTATAACCTCATCTTGGGGTTTCTTAAGGGGGTTTTTTGAAGAGGCAACACTTAGCCATTCGTTACTATTGAAGGCATGGAACAACGTCAATTCTTTGTTATTTTGACTTTTTTGGTTTGGTTATGGTCAATATAAGTCCGTCGTTTATCAGGGGTAAGAGTAGGTGATCTTTAGTTAGTTTTTGCTTCAAAGTCTGTCTTTGTTCTACCAGTTGCCTGGTGAGATTTCATTGCAATAAAACTTTTTGTCACTACTCACATTGAATCTATGAAAACTACGATATAAAACTGGTTCTATGTTTGTTTGTTTTTTTTTTGTTACAATAAAAAATAAAACTTTCAAGAAACTAGTATTTGTACTACGTCACAATACAAAACAAAGGCCTTAAATGGAGAGCAGAAGAAGAAATTGTGGTTAGCAAAAGTGCAAGACCGACCACCTATGCGAAACAATTTTTTATGAACTAAACAAATCCAATTTATTTTTAAATGTAGTTTTATTTTAAATATTAAATATTAAATTTAAAATAAATTTAAAATTAAATTAAATTTAATTTAATTTATTATTTATTAGATTATCTTAAAGCGATATACTTAAAGCGATATAAATGTTAAGGAAGCTGATTTATTACCATTTCTGCTACACTATTTACCATACCTGCAATGGACAGATTAATACAGGGTGGCCGATATGTAATGAAACAAAGTAAAATGATATATTTTTTCAGTTTTTTTATACCCTCCACCATAGGATGGGGGTATATTAACTTTGTCATTCCGTTTGTAACACATCAAAATACTGCTCTAAGACCCCATAAAGTATATATATTCTGGGTCGTGTTGAAATTCTGAGTCGATCTGAGCATGTCCGTCCGTCCGTCCGTCTGTTGAAATCACGCTAACTTCCGAACGAAACAAGCTAACGACTTGAAACTTGGCATAAGTAGTTGTTATTAATGTAGGTCGGACGGTATTGCACATGGGCCGTATCACTCCACTTTTACGTATAGCCCCCATATAAACCGATCCCCAGATTTGGCTTGCGAAGCCTCTAAGAGAAGCAAATTTCATCCAATCCGGCTGAAATTTGGTACATGGTGTTGTTATATGGTATCCAACAACCATGCAAAAATTGGTCCACATCGGTTCATAATTATATATAGCCCCCATATAAACCGTTCCCCCAGATTTGACCTCGGGAGCCTCTTGGAGGAACAAAATTCATCCGATTCGGTTGAAATTTTGTATGTTGTGTTAGTATATGGTCTCTAACAACTATGCAAGAATTGGTCCACATCGGTCCACAATTATATATAGCCCCCATATAAACCGTTCCTCCAGATTTGACCTCGGGAACCTGTTGGAGGAGCAAAATTCATCCGATTCGGTTAAAATTTGGTACGTTGTGTTAGTATATGGTCTCTAACAACCATGCAAAAATTGGTCCATATCGGTCCATAATTATATATAGCCCCCATATAAACCGATAAATTTGACCTGCAGAACCTCTTGGAGGAGCAAAATTCATCCGATCCGGTTGAAATTTGGTACGTGGTGTTAGTATATGGTATCTAACAACCATGCAAAAAGTGGTCCACATCGGTTCATAATTATATATAGCCCCCATATAAACCGTTCCCCCAGATTTGACCTCGGGAGCCTCTTGGAGGAACAAAATTCATCCGATTCGGTTGAAATTTTGTATGTTGTGTTAGTATATGGTCTCTAATAACCATGCAAAAATTGGTGCATACCGGTCTTAATTATATGTAATCCCCATTTAAACCGATCCCCAGATTTGACCTCCGGAGTTCTTGGAGGAGCAAAATTCATCCGATTCGGTTGAAATTTGGTACGGGGTGAAATTTGGTATATTGCGCTAGTATATGACCGCTAACAACCATGCCAAAATTGGTCCATATCGGTCTATAGTTATATATAACCGATCCCCAAAAATAATCTCTCAAAATTTTATTTCTATAGAGAAAATTTTGTCAAAATTTTACTTCTATAGAAAATTTTGTCAAAATTTTATTTCTATAGAAAATTTTGTCAAAATTTTATTTCTGTAGAAAATTTTGTCAAAGTTTTATTTCTATAGAAAATTTTCTGAAAATTTTATTTCTATAGAAAATTTTCTATGGAAATAAACTTTAGACACAATTTTCTATAGAAATAAAATTTTGAAAAAATTTTCATCAAATTTTCTATAGAAATAAAATTTTCACAAAATTTTCTATAGAAATAAAATTTTGACAAAATTTCCTATACAAAAAAAAATTTTTTGACAAAATTTGCTGAAGAAATAAAATTTTGAAAAAAATTTTATAGAAAAAACATTTTGACAAAAATTTTCTATAAAAATAAATTTTTGCAAAAAATTTTTATAGAAATAAAATTTTGGGAAAATTTTTTATAGAAATAAACTTTTGAGAAAATTATCTATAGAAATAAAATTTTGAGAACATTTTTTATAGAAACAAAATTTTGATAAAAGTTTCTTTAGAAATAAAAGTTTGAGAAAATTTTCTATGGAAATAAAATTTTGAGAAAATTTTCTTTAGAAATGAAATTTTTGACAAATTTTCTATAGAAATAACACTTTGAAAAAATTTTCTCTAGAAATAAAATTGTGACAATTTTTTAATAGAAATAAAATTAATAAAAAATTTATAAAACAACATTTTGACAATTTTTTCTATAAAAATAAAAGTGTGACAAATTTTTTATAGAAGTAAAATTTTTACAAAATTTTCTATAGAAATATAATTGGGACAAATTTTTCATAAGAAATAAAAGTTTGCAAAAAAAATTCTGAAGAAATAACATTTTGAAAAACTTTATAGAAATAAAATTAAAAAAAAAATATTAAACAAATTTTCTATAAAAATAAAATTTTAAGAAAGAGAATATTTACACAATTTTCTATAGAAACAAAATTTTAACAATTTCTTGTTTTTATAGAAATAACATTTTGACAAAATTTTCTATAGAAATAAAATTTTTGATAGAAATACAATTTTGACAAAATTTTCTTTACAAATAAAATTTTGCCAAAAGTAAAATTTTTCAAAATTTTCCATAGAAATAAAATTTTGTTCAAATTTTCTATAGAAATAACATTTTCTCAAATTTCTATAGAAATAAAATTTTTATAGAACAAAAAAAGGTTGAAAAATTTTTCTGTGGAAAAAATTAAAAAAAAAAAAAATTCTATAGAAATAAAATTTTGAAAAAAAGATTCTATAGAAATAAAATTTTGAAAAAAAAATTGAAAAAAATATAAAACAATATTTTGACAACTTTTTCTATAAAAATAAAACTGTGACAATTTTTTATAGAAATAAAATTTTGACAAAATTTTCTATAGAACTATAATTGGGACAAATTTTTCAATAGAAATAAAAGTTTGCAAAAAAATTTCTATAGAAATAATATTTTGAAAAGGAAATATAGAAATAAAATTTTGAAAAAAAAACTTTTCAAACTAATTTTCTATAAAAATAAAATTTTAAGATATAACTATAATTGGGACAAATTTTTCAATAGAAATAATATTTTGAAAAAAATTTTATAGAAATAAAATTTTGAAAAAAAACTTATAAAACAAATTTTCTATAAAAATAAAATTTTAAGAAATAAAATGTTGACAAAATTTTCTATAGAAATAAACTTTTAACAATTTTTTTTATAGAAATAATATTTTGACAAAATTTTCTATAGAAATAAAATTTTCGTTAGAAATACAATTTTGACAAAATTTTCTTTACAAATAAAATTTTGGCAAAAGTTTCTACAGAAATAAAATTTTTCAAAATTTTCTATAGAAATAACAATCTGTTCAAATTTTCTATAGAAATAAAATTTTCTCAAATTTTCTATAGAAATAACATTTTTATAGAACAAAAACAAGCAAGTATATACGGCCGTAAGTTCGGCCAGGCCGAAGCTTATGTACCCTCCATCATGGATTGCGTAGAAACTTCATCTAAACACTGCCATCCACAATCGAATTACTTAAGTTGCGGTAACGCTTGCCGATGGCAAGGTATCTTAAAACCTCCTAACACCATCTTCTAAATTGTATGTAAGTCCATACGTGGTATATATTAAATCAAAAAAGATCGATCCAATACGTATATAATTCAGTTTGACAAAGTAGACATAAAATTTTGATAAAATTTTCTACAGAAATAAAATTTTAACAAAATTTTCTATAGAAATGAACCGATATGGACCAATTTTTGTGTGATTGGACCAATTATGGTATGGTTGTTAGCCACCATATACTAACACCACGTGCCTAATTTGAACCGGATTGGATGAATTGTGCTCCTCCAAGAGGCTCCGGAGGTCAAATCTGGAGAATGTTTTATATGGGGGCTATATATAATTATGGACCGATATGGACCAATTCTGGCACGGTTGTTAAAGATCATATACTAACACCATGTTCCAAATTACAACCGGATTGGATGAAATTTGCTTCTCTTGGAGACTTCGCAAGCCAAATCTGAGGATCGGTTTGTATGGGGGCTATATATAATTATGAACCGATGTGGACCAATTTTTCCATGGTTGTTAGAGACCATATACCAACACCATATACCAAATTTCAGCCGGATCGGATGAAATATGCTTCTGTTAGAGACTCCACAAGCCAAATCTGGGGATCGGTTTATATGGGGATATATATAATTATGGACCGATGTGGACCAATTTTTGCACGGTTGTTAGAGACCATATACCAATATCATGTACCAAATTTCAGCCGGATCGGATGCAATTTGCTCCTCTTTGAGGCTTCGCAAGCCAAATCTGGAGATCGGTTTATATGGGGTCTATATATAATTATGGACCGATGTGGACCAATTTTTGCATGGTTGTTATAGACCATATACCAACATCATGTACCAAATTTCAGCCGGATCGGATGAAATTTGCTTCTCTTTGAGGCTCCGCAAGCAAAATCTGGGGATCGGTTTATATGGGGGCTATATATAATTATGGACCGATGTGGACCAATTTTTGCATGATTGTTAGAGACCATATACCAACACCATGTACCAAACTTCAGCCGGATCGGATGAAATATGCTTCTCTTAGAGGCTCCACAAGCCAAATCTGGGGATCGGTTTATATGGGTGCTATATATAATTATGGACCGATATGGACCAATCTTTGCATGGTTATTAGAGACCATATACCAACACCATATACCAAATTTCAGCCGGATCGGATGAAATATGCTTCTGTTAGAGACTCCACAAGCCGAATCTGAGGGTCCCTTTATATGGGGGCTATACGTAAAAGTGGACCGATATCGCCCATTTTCAATACCATCCGACCTACATCGATAACAACTACTTGTGCCAAGTTTCAAGTCGATAGCTTGTTTCGTTCGGAAGTTAGCGTGATTTCAACAGACGGACGGACGGACGGACATGCTTAGATCGACTCAGAATTTCACCACGACCCAGAATATATAAAGGGTGATTTGTTAAGAGCTTGATAACTTTTTTTTTTAAAAAAACGCATAAAATTTGCAAAATCTCATCGGTTCTTTATTTGAAACGTTAGATTGGTCCATGACATTTACTTTTTGAAGATAATTTCATTTAAATGTTGACCGCGGCTGCGTCTTAGGTGGTCCATTCGGAAAGTCCAATTTTGGGCAACTTTTTCGAGCATTTCGGCCGGAATAGCCCGAATTTCTTCGGAAATGTTGTCTTCCAAAGCTGGAATAGTTGCTGGCTTATTTCTGTAGACTTAAGATATGACGTTGCCCCACAAAAAATAGTCTAAAGGCGTCAAATCGCATGATCTTGGTGGCCAACTTACCGGTCCATTTCTTGAGATGAATTGTTCTCCGAAGTTTTCCCTCAAAATGGCCATAGAATCGCGAGCTGTGTGGCATGTAGCGCCATCTTGTTGAAACCACATGTCAACCAAGTTCAGTTCTTCCATTTTTGGCAACAAAAAGTTTGTTAGCATCGAACGATAGCGATCGCCATTCACCGTAACGTTGCGTCCAACAGCATCTTTGAAAAAATACGGTCCAATGATTCCACCAGCGTACAAACCACACCAAACAGTGCATTTTTCGGGATGCATGGGCAGTTCTTGAACGGCTTCTGGTTGCTCTTCACTCCAAATGCGGCAATTTTGCTTATTTACGTAGCCATTCAACCAGAAATGAGCCTCATCGCTGAACAAAATTTGTCGATAAAAAAGCGGATTTTCTGCCAACTTTTCTAGGGCCCATTCACTGAAAATTCGACGTTGTGGCAGATCGTTCGGCTATTCATGATGAAATGTCAAAGCATACTGAGCATCTTTCTCTTTGACACCATGTCTGAAATCCCACGTGATCTGTCAAATACTAATGCATGAAAATCCTAACCTCAAAAGAATCACCCTTTATACTTTATGGGGTCTTAGAGCAATATTTCGATGTGTTAAAACGGAATGACAAAGTGAATACCCCCATCCTATGATGGAGGGTATAAAAATTGACAAATTTTTCTATAGAAATAAAATTTTGAAAAAAAAATCTATAAACAAAATAAAATTTTGAAAAAAATTTTCTATAGAAATAGAATTTTGAATAAAATTTATTATTATTTTATTATATTAGGGCCGGTACTCTGTTCGGTTTTCGCGTTGAAACTCCATACAAAACCAAAAACATGCGAAAAAATAACGAAATTTTTCCATTTGTGGTACTTTGTTTTTTTTCGAGTTGAAAAACTGACGTTTATAGCATGGCGCCATTTGCAATGTGAATTAAAAAATAATTTATTTATTAAAATTATTTGTATGGGCTTATAAGGCAAACACGGATCATATTATTGGCCCGAAGATGTACAAAGGATCAAAGGAGCAGCAGATAAATTGCCCAAGGAAAAATAAAATATTAATTTTGTAAGAGCAAGCAGCAAACACCAATTTAATTCCATATCGCTTCCTGTTAAATAGCGCTCCCTGTTACCTAAATAAACAGCGCTTTCTATGTGCGAAATAATGGTTTCTATAATATTTTTCGCAAGAATGAACCGGTCTTTAGAACTAAAATTTTGACCAAATTTTCTATAAAAATAAAAATTTGACAAAATTATCGGTAGAAATAAAATTTTGACAAAATTCTCATTTGTCCCTCATTATTAATAATGAGGCACAAAATTATTATTATAAATATTTGAAATAATCGTAAAAATCTTCATGAATTAATTTCATAGTGAAGCTGATGATTATGTCTTATCGATGACACAATTTCAATTAAAAATTAATCAAAGAGTTTAAAGTCTTCCATAACATTTATCTATAAAGGGGGCTATATCAACTTCGACCCGGCCGCTTTTGCTGATAATTGTGCATTAAGTTGACATTATTAATATTTGATTTTAGTTAGTGTTTATCAAAAATATTTTTGCAGTCTCATAGCAGTATTTCTAAAACTGACTTTTTTCCTTCCAATTGCCATAAAGTTGCATTTTAGCTTCTCCAAATTAATAGCCAATAAAAATCACATGAAAATTAAAAGTGTCAGTTTTTGTTTGTTTTTTTTTGCTTGCTATGCTATGATGACGATGATGGGTCGGACTGCCTGCCGCAATATGTTATGTCTCATGAGCTCACTACAAAAATGGGGGTGGAGATTGCTGTACTACCATGCACGCTAAATTGCCTCTTCTTCTGTTTTTTGCATCATAAAATTACCAAAACTAACTATAAAGTAATAAAAATAAATCAACATAGGAAGCTGATGCACATGCATGAGATGCAAGATAAAGTTAATTGGAAGATGTTGACATTGTATGTTTTATGTTGTTTTATTAATGTTTTTAAATATATATTTTTTTTTTGGTGATTGCATTTATCCATGGTAAGTTCATCCAGTAGAAACATTTACCAACTTTCATAAAAAACAAGGTTAAGTTAGTTAAGGTTATTGTGACAGCCCATTACATCAGCTGTACTTAGACATTCAGTCCATTTTAGCCCAGGGATTGAAATCGGTATACAATAGTGGACTATTCGACTCTTCCACTTTTTAACCATTTTGGAAAAGATTAGAGTACGAACTTTCGAGTTTTTAATAATTCAAAAAAGTTTTCAATTTTTTTACATTTTTTTTTTATAGAAATACATTTTCGACAAAATTTCCTATAGAAATAAAATTTTGAGAATTTTTTTATAGAAATAAATTTTGAGAAAATTTTCTATAGAAATAAAATTTTGGCAAAATTTTCTACAGAAATAAAATTTTGACAACATTTTGGCAAGATTTTCTATACACATAAAATTTTGACAAAATTATCTACAGAAATAAAATTTTTAAAAAAATAAAATTTTGGCAAACTATTCTATAAAAATCAAATGTTGACAAAATTTAAAAAAAAAAAATAACATTTTGGCAAAATTTTCTATAAAAATAAAATTTTGACAAAATTGCCTATAATTTTTTTTTTGACAAAATTTTCTATAGAAATAAAATTTTGAAAAAAAGTTCTATAGGAATAAAATTTTTAAAAATTTTCTATAGAAATTAAATTATGACAAAATTTTCAATAGAAATAAAATTTTGACAAAATTTTGTATAGAAATTAAATTTTGAGAAAATATTCTATAGAAATTAAATTTTGTTAAAATCTTCTATAGAAATAAAATTTTGACAAAATTTCCTATAGAAAGAAAATTTTGACAAAATTTCCTATAGGAATAAAATTTTGACAAATTTTTCTATAGAAATAAAATTGTGACAAATTTTTCTATAGAAATAAAATTTTTCGAAAAATTTTCAAAAATTTTCTATAGAAATAAAATTTTGGCAAAATTTTCTACAGAAATAAAATCTTGACAAAATTTTCTACAGAAATAAAATTTTGACAAAATTTTCTATAAAAATAAAATCTTGACAAAATTTTCTATAAAAAAATTTTTTGACACAATTTTTTGTAGAAATAAAATTTTGACAAATTTTTTTGCAGAAATAATATTTTGAGAAATAAAATTTTTCAAAAATTTTCTATATAAATAAAATTATGACAAAATTTTCAATAAAAATAAAATTTGACAAAATTTTGTATAGAAATTAAATTTTGAGAAAATCTTCTATAGAAATTAAATTTTGTTAAAATCTTCTATAGAAATAAAATTTTGACAAAATTTTTTATAGAAATAAAATTTTGACAAAATTTTTTTATAGAAATAAAATTTTGACAAAATTTCCTATAGAAATAAAATTTTGACAAAATTTCCTATAGAAATAAAATTTTGACAAAATTTTCTATAGAAATAAAATTTTGACAATTTTTTCTATAGAAATAAAATTTTGACAAAATTATCTACAGAAATAAAATTTTGACAAAATTTTCTATAAAAATAAAATTTTGACAAAATTTTCTATAAAAATAAAATTTTGACAAAATTTTTTTGTAGAAATAAAATTTTGACAAATTTTTTTATAGAAATAAAATTTTGACAAAATTTTTTTGTAGAAATAAAATTTTGAAAAATTTTTCTATAGAAATGTAATTTTGAGAAAATTTTCGATGGACCTAAAATTTTGAAAAAAATTTCTATAAAAAGAAAATTTTGACAAATTTTTCTATAGAAATACCATTTTGACAAAATTTCCTATAGAAATAAAATTTTGACAACATTTTCTATAGAAATAAAATTTTGACAAAATTTCCTATAGAAAGAAAATTTTGACAAAATTCCCTATAGGAATAAAATTTTGACAATATTTTATACAGAAATAAAATTTTCTATAGAAATAAAATTTTGACAAAATTTTCTATAGAAATAAACTTTTGACAAATTTTTCTAAAAAAATAAATTTTTTCGAAAATTTATCAAAAAATTTATCAAAAACTTTCTATACAAAAAAAAAATTTTCAAAAATGTTCTATACAAAAAAATTTTTTCAAAAAATTTCTATAGAAATAACATTTTGAGAAAATTTTGTATTTTGACAAAATTTTCTATAAAAATAAAATTTTGACAAATTTTTCTATAGAAATAAGATTTTGACAAAATTTTCTATAGAAATGAAATTTTAACAAAATTTTCTATAGAAATAAAATTTTTACAAAATTTTCTATAGAAATAAAATTTTGACAAAATTTTCTATAGAAATAACATTTTGACAAAATTGTGTATAGAAATAAAATTTTGAGAAAATTTTCGATAGACCTAAAATTTTGACAAAATTTTGTACAGAAATAAAATTTTGACAAAATTTTCTAACGAAATTAAATTTCTCGAAAGTTTTTTGTATAAATAAAATTGTTCAAACATTTTGACAAATTTTTTATAAGAATAAAATTTTTCAAAACTATTCATAGAAAGGAAATTTTTCCTAAATTTTCTAAAGAAATAAAATTTTTCGTAGATTTTCTACAGAAATAAAATTTTGAAAAAATTTTCTATAGAAAAACAGACAGCGAAGTAACGAAACAGCGGAGAAAATCCTTGAAAACGGTTCTGACGAAGTCAACCGAAATATCGGAAAATAAAAAAACAAGAAACCAACAATTTCAAGTTTAATTTATAGACCTATAGCCGAGATTATGAGATAAAAAATCATAGAAATAAAATTTTGACAAAATTTTATATAGAAATTAAATTTTAAGAAAATCTTCTATAGAAATTAAATTTTGTTCAACTCTTCTAGAAAAATAAAATTTTGACAAAATTTTTTATAGAAATAAAATTTTGACAAAATTTCCTATAGAAATAAAATTTTGATAAAATTTCTATAGAAATAAAATTTCTATAGAAATAAAATTTTGAGAAAATTTTGTATTTTGACAAAATTTTCTATAAAAATAAAATTGTGACAAAATTTTCTATAAAAATAAAATTGTGACAAAATTTTCTATAAAAAAAATTTTGACAAAATTTTCTATAAAAAAATTTTGACAAAATTTTCTATAAAAATAAAATTTTGACAAAATTTTATATAAAAATTAAATTTTGAGAAAATCTTCTATAGAAATTAAATTTTGTTAAAATCTTCTATAGAAATAAAATTTTGACAAAATTTTCTATTGAAATAAAATTTTTCGAAAATTTTTCAAAAATTTTCTATACAAAAAACATTTTTCAAAAAATTTCTATAGAAATAAAATTTTGAAAAATTTTTGTATAGAAATAAAAGTTTTTTTTCTTGGTAGTATAATTTGATTTTTTAACATAATATAGCATAACCCAGCAAAAAGGCGTCGCCAAAAAAGTAATGGAAATGTTCTTTTTGGATCCGCAAGTGGTGCAAAATTGACGCAGAAGTGATGAACTTAACATGTGCTTGTCATAGGACAGAAGTCCTCCATTTCAATAGCCGTTGCACTGAATTTTTTGGATGTAAATTAAAAAATTCTGTAATATTTTATCAAATAAATAATTTTTATAATTTTAGTGGATTCTAACGCTTGTCGGAAACGTTTGACCTCAAATATTTTCAAAAATTCACAATTTTTTCAAACTGGATTTAGCATTTTTTTTTGACAAAATTTAAATGATTTGTGCCATTTTATGACTTCTTACTCTGTTTTTAACCTATTTGAAACAAAAAAAGTTAAAATTACTCATTAAAAGTATGAAAAACATGTTATAAAAAATTGAATTAAAAGAACTTCCTGGGTAGTTAAAATAAAGAACATCATTGGGACTGCATCTTCTGAAAGTGTTTTTAAAGTTGTGTTTTTGGAAGAACTTCCAAATTTTTTTGCTGGGAATATAAGCAAACTACAATTTTAATAATTTTTCTTTGTTCTACTTTCAGGTAAGTTTTGATATAAAACTTCAATACACATTGTTTTAAATATTGGTAAGTTTTAATATATTCAGCAATTATAAAATAAACTTGTGTTTCCTTTTTAAATTAAAACACCAACAGAGTTTTAATCTGATACTCAATTTTTTAGATTACAATATGAACAACCTTGATATGATATGAAATATTGTTTCGGATTATGATTTGTGGGTATCATCATCATAAGAATTACAAAGTCATTTTTAATCTTTATCTCTAAAGTAATTTTTGTGGTTTCCTTCTCACAGACATTGTATTTCAAAATCATTGAAACATAAATAATTCTAAGAATTTTTGGCCTACACACAAAAAATCATCATCATCATCATCATACTCGAACCAATACCAAACCAAACCTTATATTGACTGACATAATATTTCCTGTTGGTTAAATTGCCTGAAATATCTTGACAGAAATCTCCTGTCTCAGTTTTTAGTTTAGACATTTTTTTGTTGTTCTCTTTTAGTTTGAAGTAAAAAAAAAAACTGTATCAAAAGTTATTGCTAGAGATTTATCTGTAATCTTCGAACAACTTCTGATGTTTTTGAGGTTTTTTCAGTGTATACGGTAGCACATATATTTTTTTTCAAAGAAATAAAACTTTTATTTATTCATACACACGTCATAAAATTTAAAGCCTTAAAATATATGCCATGACCATTGTTATGTATTTAATTTTTCTTTGTTATTTTTTTAACATTTTTAGTGATGTTTAATTGCCTTTTAACTGAGTTTTATGGTTACCTAAATTAATCCCAATTTTTCTTCTTTGGGTGTTAGGCTTAATTTGGAGATGATAGCCCCAGTCACTACATCCATAGAAAATCTCGCGTATTACAGAGTCGGTTAAAAAAATTGACGATATTTTTAGTTAGCTTTTTTACGTTTTTAACGCTATTTCAATGAAATTAATTTTGTTGATTTTTTTAATTGTATGTCTGGTTGGGAGTTTTATCATACTCATCATTGTAAACTTCCTATAAAGTCATTTATGTCTGCTGGATTTAGGTCATAGATTTTTTAAGCCGACGTCTACTATTAATGGTTTGGAAAATTGTCATTCCTGTGTATAGAAACTTCCCTTTTGGTCTGTGTTTTTGAAACCACAAAGCTTCACTATAATTCTAATTCTTATCATCAAAAATTCAAGATTTTCAAACATTAATTGTATTATGCCCCTCTGCTTGATAAAAAGTTTGAAAGGATTTTTGTTTGTTTTTAATTTAGAAAAAAAATATTTTTTATTGGAATAGCAAATGATTTTCATAAAGCCAATACAATTTGGCAAAATTTTATTTCTATAGAAAGTTTTGTCAAAACTTTATTTCTATAGAAAATTTTGTCACAATTTTAATTCTATAGAAAATTTTGTCAACATTTTATTTCTATAGAAAAATTTTGTCAAAATTTTATTTCTAAAGAAAAATTTGTCAAAATTGTATTTCTATAGAAAAATTTGTCAAAATTTTATTTCTATAGAAAAGTTTCTTAAAATTGTATTTCTATAGAACATTTTGTCAAAATTATATTTCTATAGAAAATTTGGTCAAGATTTTATTTCTATAGAAAAATTTGTCAAAATGTTAATTCTATAGAAAATTTTGCCAAATTTTAATTCTATAGAAAATTTTGTAAAAATTTTCATTTTATGGAAAAATTTTGTTAAAATTTTATTTCTATCGAAAATTTTGTCAACATTTTATTTCTATAGAAAAAATTTGTCAAAATTTTATTTCTATAGGAAAGTTTATTAAAATGGTATTTCTATCGAAACTTTTGTCAACATTTTATTTCTATAGATTTTATTTCTATAGAAAAATTTGTCAACATTTTAATTCTATAGAAAATTTTCTCAAAATTTTAATTCTATAGAAAATTTTTTCAAAATTTCAATTCTATAGAAAATTTTGTCAAAATTTTATTTTTATAGAAAAATTCTGACAAAATGTTATTTCTATAGAAAAAATTGTCAAAATTTTATTTCTATAAAAAAGTTTCTTAAAAGTGTATTTCTATAGAAAACTTTGTCAAAATTTTAATTCTATAGAAAAATTTTATTTTTATAGAAAAGTTTGTCAACATTTTATTTCTATAGAAAAAATTTTCAAAATTTTATTTCTATCGAAAATTTTTTTCAATATTTTATTTCTATAGAAAAATTTTCAAAATTTTATTTCTATAGGAAAGTTTCTTAAAATTGTATTTCTATAGACAATTTTGTCAAAATTTTCTTTCTATAGAAAATTTTCTCAAAATTTTAATTCTATAGAAAATTTTCTCAAAATTTTAATTCTATAGAAAATTTTCTCAAAATTTTAATTCTATAGAAAATTTTGTCAAAATTTCAATTCTATAGAAAATTTTGTCAAAATTTCAATTCTATAGAAGATTTTGTCAAAAATTTATTTCTATAGAAAAATTTTGTCAAAATGTTATTTCTATCGAAAATTTTGTCAACACTTGATTTCTATTGATAAAATTGTCCAAAATTTTATTTCTATAAGAAAGTTTCTAAAATTGTATTTCTATCTAAAATTTTGTCAAAATTCTAATTCTATAGAAAATTTTGTCAAAATTTCAATTCTATAGAAAATTTTTTCAAAATTTCAATTCTATAGAAGATTTTGTCAAAATTTTATTTCTATAGAAAATTTTATTTCTATAAGAAAGTTTCTTAAAATTGTATTTCTATGAAAATTTTGTCAAAATTTTAATTCTATAGAAAATTTTGTCAAAATTTCAATTCTATAGAAAATTTTGTCAAAATTTTAATTCTATAGAAAATTTTGTAAAAATTTTATTTCTATAGAAAAATTTTGTCAAAATGTTATTTCTATCGAAAAGGTTGTCAACATTTTATTTCTATAGAAGATTTTGTCAAAATTTTCTTTTTATAGAAAATCTTCTCAAAATTTTATTTCTATAGAAAATTTTGTCAAAATTTTATTTCTATCGAAAATTTTGTCAAAATTTTATTTCTATGAGAATCTTCTCAAAATTTTTTCTATCGAAAGTTTTGTCAAATTTTTATTTCTGTACAAAATGTTGTTTCTATAGAAAATGTTCTCAATTTTATTTCGTTAAAAAAATGTTCGCTATTTATTTTCTATGTACATTTTTATCTATATTTTGCCAAAATTTTATTTCTATAAAAAATAAATAAAAAATAATATAAAAGATTTTATTTCTATACAAAATTTTGTCAAAATTTTATTTCTATGGAAAATATGCTCAAAATTTTATTTCTATAGAAAATATGCTCAAAATTTTATTTTTATAGAAAATTTTGTCCAAATTGTATTATTGTAGACAATTTTTTCAAAATTTTATTTGTATAGAAATTTTTTTCACAATCGTATTGCTATAGAAAATTTTGTCAAGATTTTATCTTTTGGTTAGAAAATTTTGTCATAATTTCATATCTATAGAAAATTTTGTCAAATTTTAATTTCTAAAAAAAATTTTGTCAAATTTTTTATAGTAAATTGTGTCAAAACTTTATTTCTATAGAAAATATTGCTAAATTTAATTTTTATAGAAAATTTTGTGAATGTTTTATTTCTATAGGAGATCTTATTTCTATAACAAATTTTGTCAATTTTTTTATAGAAAATTTTGTCAAAATGTTATTTTTATAGAAATTGGTGTCAAAATTTTATTTCTTTAGCAACATTTTATCAAAATTTTATTTCTATAGAAATTTTTTGCAAAATCGTATTGCTATAGATATTTTGTCAAAATATTATTTTTGGTTTAGAAAATTTTGTCAAAATTTTATATCTATAGACAATTTTGGAAAAAAATTTTTTCTATAAAACATTTTGTCAAGGTTTTTTATAGTAAATTGTGTCAAAATTTTATTTCCATAGAAAATTTTGCTAAATTTAATTTTTATAGAAAATTTTGTCAATGTTTTATTTTTATAGAAAATCTTATTTCTATAAAAAATTTTGTCAACTTTTTTTTTTATAGGAAATTTTGTCAAAATTTTATTTCTATGGAAAATTTTATTTCTATAGAAAATTTTCTTAAAATTTTATTTCTATAGAAAATTTTGTCAAAATTACATTTCTATAGAAAATTTTGTCAAATTTTTATTTCTTTAGGTAATTTTTCTCTAATAATGTTTTCTTAATGTTTAATATTTTCTTCTCCATTAAAAATAACAATGCAATTTCCCTTGCTTATATTTTCTATTCATATTTTTCTCAACAGCCACGGAAAATACATCGAAAGAAATTGTATTTTAATGACATATAGCCCATATAATTTTTTTCAGATTTCTTATGCACCCAGCATATAACGCTTATGACACATGAAAGACATACGAGTATCATTGCATCCATAACATGAATCAACCCCAGAAATCTTTTTCAGTATCACACTCCAAGATATATGAGTGTGTGATTTATTAAAACAAAATTGTTTGACATTGATATTTCGGCCACGTAGAATTTCATTTAAGCATAAATGCTATTGATTTGAGGACGTTTTATGTATTACCGATTTATATGTAATTACATTGATTTCCATCGATTGTTGAGACTAAGAAGATAATGGTTCTTTTGTTGTTGTGGCTATTGAGATATAAGGAATCACGTAAAAGATATAAATATTTGTTGACAGATTTTTTTGTTGGCTGGGGGTGAAGGCAAACCATTGCCCTAGATTTAGAACCACGATAGATAAAAATGAATAAAAATATTTATTTTGGTTAAATAGAGCATTGCACGTCTCAGCATTACAATCGCATTGTAATATTTTGTATGAAAACTCAAAAATAATTTGAAATTTTAAAGAAATTTTTATTGATTCCAAAAAAAAAAATTAAATTAATGATAAAAATTTTTCAAAATAAGTCTTAGCCTATATTTGAGGCGTTTTTATCTTAAATCTTAAAATTCTATATTTCGGTTAATTTAAGGACGATGTTTTTAACTAAAAAAATGTCTTTTTTTATTGTAAAAACATTTGCCTTAGTTCAAAGACTTTAACGTAACTAATAACTTTAATAAAAACAATTTTGAAGCAAAGATTATAAACTTTATTTTAATTAAAATTTCATTATTTTATAGAAATTTATCTTTAATAAATTCCGCATCCTCAAATGTAGGTTAAGTAATCTTTAATATAAAGTAAATATTTTTTTCAGTGTAGGAAATGAAAAATAAATAATTACTTATGGCCAGAATACAATAAAATATAATTTTATTTCTATAGAAAATTTTATCAAAATTTTATTTCTATAGAAAATTTTGTCAAAATTTTATTTCTTTAGAACATTTTGTCATAATTTTATTTCTATAGAAAATTTTCTTAAAATTTTAATTTCCATAAAAATTTTTGCCAAAATTTTATTTCTGTAAGAAATTTTGTGAAATCTTTATTTCTATAGAAAATTTTGTGAAAATTTTATTTCTATAGAAAAATTTCTTAAAATTTTATTTGTATAGAAAATTTTGTCAACATTTTATTTCTATAGAAAATTTTCAAAAAATTTAATTTCTATAGAAAATTTTGTCAAAATGTTATTTATGTAGAAAATATTGTCAAAATTTTATTTTGATAGAAAATTTTGTCAAAATTTTATTTCTATAGAAAATTTTCTTGAAATTTTATTTCTGTAGAAAATTTTTCTCAATTTTTTTTCTATAGAAAAATTTGGCAAAATTTTTAAAATCTTATTTTTATTGAAAATTTTGTAAAAATTTGGTTTCTATAGAAAATTTTGTCAAAATTTTATTTCTATAGGGAATTTCCTTAAAATTTTATTTCTATAGAAAATTTTGTCAAAAGTTTATTTCTATAGGGAATTTTCTTAAAATTTTATTTCTATAGACAATTTTGTCAAAAAAAATATTGCCAACATTTTATTTCAATAGAAAATTATGTCAAAATTTTATTTTGATAGAAAATTTTGTCAAAATTTAATTTCGATAGAAAACTTTTGAAATTATATTTCTAGAACATTTTTTCCTAAAATGTTTTTTCTATAGAAAAATTTGGCAAAACTTTTAAAATCCTTTTTTTATTTTTTTGTTCGATTTTTTTTGTGTGGATATTCGTTAGTAATATGTACTGATTAAAGTATATTTTGCCGCAATTAATGGGAATGCTGCAAACCATTTCAACAGAGTGGACACGGACCGCCCTTTTTCTATTGAAAATTTTGTAAAATTTTATTTCTATAGAAAATTTTGTTAAAATTTTATTTCTATATAAAATTTTGTCAAAAATTTATTTGTATTGAAAATTTTGTCAAAATTTTATTTCAATAGAAAATTGTGTCAAAATTTTAGTTCTATAGAAAATTTTGTCAAAATTTTATTTCTATAGAAAATTGTGTCAAAATTTTATTTTTATAGAAAATTTTGTCAAAATTTTATTTCTATAGAAAATTTTCTTGAAATTGTATTTCTATAGGAAGTTTTCCTCAAATGTTTTTTCTATAGAAAAATTTGGCAAAATTTTTAAAATCTTATTTCTATTGAAAATTATGTAAAATTTTATTTCTATGGAAAATTTTGTCAAAATGTTATTTCTATAGAAAATTTTGTAAAAATTTTATTTCAATAGAAAATTGTGTCAAATTTTATTTTTATAGAAAATTTTGTCAACATTTTCCTAAAATGTTTTTTCTATAGAAAAATTTGGCAAAATTTTTAAAATCTTATTTTTATTGAAATTTTAAAAATTTTATTTCTATAGAAAATTTTGTCAAAATGTTATTTCTATAGAAAATATTGTCAAAACTATATTTCTTTATAACATTTTTACAAAATTTTATTTATATAAAAATTTTGGTCAAAATTTTATTTTTATATTAGATTTTCTTAAAATTTTATTTTTAAAGAAAATTTTCTTAAAATGGTATTTCTATAGAAAATTTTCGAAATTTTTGGTTATTCCTAAGTTAGGTTAGGTTAGGTTAGGTGGCATCCCAATGTATCAGGCTCACATAGACTATTCAGTCCATTGTGATACCACATTAGTGAACTTCTCTCTTATCACTGAGTGCTGCCCGATTCCATGTTAAGCTCAATGATGGTTATTCCTAACTCCACCAGCCGTGGGACCTTGAATTCCCTTACCACAGTAATGAGTACAAAATCCAAGGCATCACAGGTACTTATTTGTTTAAATACAAAAAAAAAACTTAAAATTCCTTTTGTTGGTGATTACTATTAAAGTAATTATAAAGTTTTATTTTCAGCCACAATAAAAAAGGCAAACAAGTTCATAAAACTTCTTTACTAATTATTAAAGGCGGGATGGGGTTTTAATTGGAGGTTGGTATCATCAATGTATTATCTACATTGTCCAACCGGATCACCACTTGGACCCTACCGAAGTTAGAGAAAAACTGTATTTTTAAGCATTTGCAATTAACCTTGTAATGTTTCTTAATTGCATTTGGTGTGAGGCTGTGGAAAAGTTCAGAATTGTAAGAAACTTGAATGGAATGGCAGGGGTAAAGGGAAGGGCTTTCCCCTTCTCTTTGGTATTTAAAAAGGTTTACAATTTATAACTTAATTTTTTAGAGCTAACGAATCCTTTGGCTTACAATTTTTTTTCTCCCTTCGGATGCCTTAGTCTTTCTTGTTAAGTAACTTTTGTTGGTCGTCTGTCGTCTGCAAGGTTTTGTGAATAGCTTGGCCTGGCATCAGCTTCATATTCACGTTCAACTCCACTGTGTGTTGAAGTTTCTGGCCAAATTGGCAAAAAATGGGAAAATTACTATGAAACTTTACAATGGCAAACGACTCCACATGGAGTAGAGCAGTTTACACATTGATGCATTTAATTGTTGGGGATAAGTGGAAACGATGTTCGAAAACCTAACCAGAATAGAGAGAAAGAAAAAATGAATTTGAAAAACATAAATATTTGCGATTAACAAACATTACAGATAAACGGTATTGACCATGAAGACTGCCTTAGTTTTTAAGGCGAATTTTTGGCCATCAGTAGAGTTTTTCTTATTAGTCATTGTAGGCAATGGAAATGATCATTAATAGTATGAAATATTTATTTTAAAAAATTCTTACCAAAAATCTACCAAATTAACAAAAAATCTTATTTTGGAGTTTTTGGTAAATTTTTTGTAGTTATTTCTTATAGAAATAACATTTTGTCAAAATTTTATTTCTCTAGCAAATTTTGTGAACCTTTTATTTCTATAGAAGATTTTGTCGCAATTTTATTTCTGTAGAATATTTTCTAAAAATTTTATTTCTATAGAATTATGTCTATATAAAATTTTGTCAAAATTTTATTTCTTTAGAAAATATTGTCAATATTTTATTTATATAGAAAATTTTATCAAAATTTTATTCGTATAGAAAACTTTGTCAAAATTTCATTTCTGTAAGAAATTTTACCAAAACTTTATTTCTATATAATACTATCAACCAATTATCAGAATAAATTGAGGCAGTTCACTAAACCCAAAAGTGAACCACATTTGGACCTTCCGAAAAAAGGTTTTACATGATAGCCGGCTTATGCCGAAATAAATTCGTACAATTTTATTTTTTACAAATATTGTCGAAATTCTATTTCTATAGAACATTTTGTTAAAATGTTTGTTTTATTTTTATAGAAAATTTTGTCAAAATTTTATTTCTATAGAAGATTTTATTAAAATTTTATTTCTATAGAAAATGTTGTCAAATTTTTATTTCTATAGAAGATTTTGTGAAAATTTTATTTTTATAAAAAAATTTTGTCAACATTTTTTTTCTATAGACAATTTTGTGAAAATTTTATTTCTATAGAAAATTTTGTCAAAACTTTATTTATATAGAAAATTGTATTTATGTAAGAAATTTTATCAAGACTTTATTTATATACAATATTTGCCAACATTTTATTTCTATAGAAAATTTTGTCAAAATTTTATGTCTTTAAGAAATTTTGTCAAAATTGTATTTCTATAAAAAATTTTGTCAACATTTTCTTTCTATAAAAAATGTTGACAAAATTTTATTTCTTTAGAAAATATTGTCAAATTTTTTTTTTTTTAGAAAATATTATTTAAATTTTATTTATATAGAAAATTGTATTTATGTAAGAAATTTTATCAAGACTTAATTATACCCTTCACCACTACTGTGGTACAGGGTATAATAAGTTTGTGCATTTGTATGTAACGCCAAGAAGGAAAAGTCTGAGACCCATCGTTTAGTATACCGATCGTCTTAGAATTAAATTCTGAGTCGATTTAGCGATGTCCGTCTGTCTGCCTGTCTGTCTGCCTGTCTGTCTGTCTGTCCGTCTGTCTGTCTGTTGATGTATTTTTGTGTGCAAAGTACAGCTCGCAGTTTTAGTCCGATTGTCCTAAAATTTGGTATAGCGTCCTGTTTCGGCTCAAAGACGATCCCTATTGATTTTGGAAAAAATCGGTTCAGATTTAGATATAGCTACCATATATATTTTTCACCGATCTGGTCATAATTGGCGTGTATATCAACCGATCTTCCTCAAATTCCGTACATCCGAATATTTTACGAGTCTCGAAAAACTTGCAAAATATCAGCCAAATCGGTTCAGATTTAGATATAGCTCCCATATATAGCTTTCGCCCGATTTACACTCATTTGCCCACAGAGGCCAATTTTTTGCTCCGATTTAGTTGAAATTTTGCACAGGGAGTAGAATTAGCATTATAGCTATGTGTGTCAAATTTGGTTGAAATCGGTTCAGATTTATATATAGCTCCCATATATAGCTTTCGCCCGATTTACACTCATATGACCACAGAGGCCAATCTTTTACCCCGATTTAATTGAAATTTTGCACAGGGAGTAGAATGAGCATTGTAGCTATGCGTGCCAAATTTGGTTGAAATCGGTTCAGATTTAGATATAGCTCTCATATATAGCTTTCGCCCGATTTACACTCATATGGCCACAGAGGCTAATTTTTTGCTCCGATTTAGTTGAAATTTTGCACAGGGAGTAGAATTAGCATTGTTGCTGTGCGTGCCAAATTTGGTTGAAATCGGTTCAGATTTAGATATAGCTCCCATATATATGTTTTTCTGATTTCGACAAAAATGGTCAAAATAGCAACATTTTCCTTGTAAAATCGCCACTGCTTAGTCGAATAGTTGAAAAAATGACTCTAATTTTCTTAAACTTCTAATACATATATATCGAGCGATAAATCATAAATAAACTTTTGCGAAGTTTCCTTAAGATTGCTTCAGATTTAAATGTTTCCCATATTTTTTTACTAACATTGTGTTCCACCCTAGTCCATTAGCCGACTTAAATTTGGAGTCTATAGATTTTGTAAAAGTCTATCAAATTCTGTCCAAATCGAGTGATATTTAAATGTATGTATTTGAGACAAACCTTTATATATAGCACCCAACACATTTGACAGATGTGATATGGTATCGAAAATTTAGATCTATAAAGTGGTGCAGGGTATAATATAGTCGGCCCGCCCGACTTTAGACTTTCCTTACTTGTTTCTATATAAAATTTTGTCAAAATTTTATTTCTATAGAAAATTTTGTAAAAATGTTATTTCTTTAAGAAATATTGTCAATTTTTTTTTTTCTATAGAAAATTTTGTCAAAATTTTATTTTTATAGGAAAGTTTGTCAAAATTTTATTTTTTGGGAAAGTTTGTCAAAATTTTATTTATATAGAAAATGTTGTTAAAATTTTATTTTTATTGAATGTTTTGTCAAGATTTTATTTTTAGTGAAAATTTTGTCAAAATTTTATTTCTTTTGAAAATTTTGTCAAAATTTTATTTTTTCAATAAAAATTATGTCAAAATTTTATTTCTATAGAAACTTTTGTCAAAATTTTGTTTCTATAGAAAATATTGTCAAAATTTTATTTCTTTAAAAAACTTTGTCAGAAGTTTACTTCTATAGGAAATTTCATCAAATTTTTCTTTTCTCTAGAAAAATTTGTCAAGATTTTATTTCTAGCGAAAATTTTGTCAACATTTTATTTGTTTTGAAAATTTTGTCAAACTTTTATTTCTATTGAAAATGATGTCAAAATTTTATTTTATAGAAACTTTTGTCTAGATTTTATTTCTATAGAAACTTTTGTCAAAATTTTGTACCTATAGAAAATATTGTCAAAATTTTATTTCTATTGAAAATTATGTCAAAATTTTATTTCTATAGAAACTAAAATTTTATTTCTTTAAAAAACTTTGCCAAAATTTTACTTCTGTGGGAAATTTCATAATTTTTTTTTTTTGAAAATTTTGTCAAAGTTTTATTTCTATAGAAAATTTTGTCAAAATTTTATTTCTATAGAAAATTTTGTCAAAATTTTATTTCTATAGAAAATTTTGTCAAAATGTTATTTCTATAGAAAATTTTGTCAAAATTTAATCAGCAAAGAATCTAGCATTTTTGGTAGAATTCTACCAACTTTGGCAACTGTGCTTCTGGGGTCATATACGTGTATATTGGACGAATAATTATATGTGAGCTAAATCTGAATCAATATCAACCAAATTCCTTTCCAAATTCCGTTCTAAAAGTTAAGTTTCTTTATCTATCATATTAAGCCAATATTTTTTCACTAAAGTATTTAATAATTGTGGCCGCATTATTGAGTAATGGTAAACCTCTATCTATTGTTCGACCAAATGTGGGATAGAACCGTATAACGCAAATACACAGTTGTTCTCATCTATGCCTTAAGCAAATCCAATTAAACATGCACTCAATTAGCTAAGAATCCAATCTGCCACAATGGCTTCCTTAAGCGAACCTACAACAAAAACTCCACACCTTTTTCTTTTCGACTACTAGTACTGTTTTGTTCCCAACTCATTGAACTTAATTAGCTATATCTCTTTCGTATAGAAGTTCTACTAAGCCTTAGTTGTTTACCTGTTGCCACCTTTAAGCTCACAATACGAAAAAAACAAACACAAACTAAAAACTTCTCCTGATTTCCCAACTTCAACACAAACACACATTTCCACTATCACTTTAGCTCAAGGGAACATAGGAGGCGATAAATGCATTTTGGTTGTTGTTGTAGCTATTTTTTGTTGTTCCATCTAACGGTTTGTATTTAATTTCTAGCACTCTGGCTCTTTCTGCAAACATTTGACAAAGCAAACAACAACAAAAACAGAAATTCACTTTCACATAATTAGTTTTGATGATTGGTGAGTGTGGTTGCATTGATAGACTTAGTGACAGAGTGAGAGAGAGAGAGATATGGAGAAAGAGTGATATTGTGGCCTATAAGTTTTAATAGAGACCGATTAAGTATGCATGTGAAACTGGTAATCTGGCTGGTAATATTTGTCTAGTAAACTGGAAAGTAGCTATGATACCACATTCTTGTTGTCGACCACTTTCAATGCACATAGACAAGGATGTAAAAGAGGGTTTGAACACTTGGTTAGTAGGTTGTATGTAATATAATATTATCTACATACACTTAGAGAAAAATCTATACAGAGAGAAAATGGAGATACCGCAATTTTTATACGAATTGCCGAAACTAGAAGTAAATGTCCTGATTTTATTTCTCATGATCACTTGAGTAATGGCGGTAAAAATCTACAGAATTTAGATTTCAAATCAAATGACAAGCTTAAGCTGCCTGTAAAACTCATACAAAAATGGTTCTTACCATTGCAAACAATGGTGTTATTTAGCTATGCCTTGATATATATAACTTTAGACATAAATAGACATAAAATTTTGGGAAAATGTTCCATAGGAATAAAAATTTGAAAAAATGTTCTATAGAAATAACATTTTGGAAAAACATTCTGAAGAAATAAAATTTAATGCGCCAAATAAAATAAAAAAAAAAATTAGAAAAATTTTTTATAGCAATAAAATTTTAACAAAATTTTCTATAGAAATAAAATTTTCACAAAATTTTCAATAGAAATAAAATTTTCTATAGAAATAAAATTTTGACAAAATTTATAATAGAAATAAAATTTTCTATAGAAATAAAATTATCACAAAATTTTCTATAGAAATAAAATTTTGGAAAAATTTTTAATAGAAAAAAAAATTTTTTGACAAAATTTTCTATAGGAATAAAATTTTGATACCAGTTTAAAAACCACAAACGGAAAAGTATGATTGTGATTTTTTTTTAATTTTCTATAGAAATAACATTTTGGAAAACATTTCTAAAGAAATAAAATATTGACAAAATTTTCTATAGAAATAAAATTTTGGAAAAAAGTCTAAGAAATATTTCAATAGAAATATAATTTTGACAAAATTTTTTTATAGAAATAAAATTTTGACAAAATTTCCAAGAGATATATAATTTTGACAAAATTTTCAATAAAAATAAAATTTTGACAAAATTTTCAATAGAAATATAATTTTGACAAAATTTTCTATAGAAATAAAATTTTGGCAAAATTTTCAAAAGATATAAAATTTTGTAAAAATTTTCTATAGAAATAAACATTTAACAAAATTTTCAATAGAAATAAAATTTTGAAAAATTTTCTATAGAAATACAAATTTGACAAAATTTTCAATAGAAATAAAGGTTTGGCATGATTTTCTATAGAAATATAATTTTGGCATAATTTTTATAGGAATAAAATTTTAACAAAATTTTCTATAGAAATAACATTTTCAAAATAAATAAAATTTTGACAAAATTTTCAATAGAAATAAAATTTTCGCAAAATTTTCTATAGAAATAAAATTATCACAAAATTTTCTATAGAAATAAAAGTTGGGAAACATTTTTAATAGAAAAAAAATTGACAAAATTTTCTATAGTAATAAAATTTTGACACCAGTTTAAAAATTTAAAACCACAAACGGAAAAGTATGATTATGATTTTTTTTTAATTTTCTATAGAAATAACATTTTGGAAAAAATTTCTAAAGAAATAAAATGTTGACAAAAAGTTTTCAATAGAAATAAAATTTTGGAAAAAAAAGTCTAAAGAAATAACATTTTGACAAAATTTTCAATAGAAATATAATTTTGACAAAATTTTTCATAGAAATAAAATTTTGACATAATTTCCAGTAGATATATAATTTTGACAAAATTTTCAATAGAAATAAAATTTTGACAAAATTTTTAATAGAAATATAATTTTCCATAGAAATAAAATTTTGGCAAAATTTTCAAAAGAAATAAAATTTTTAAAAATTTTTCTATAGAAATAAAATTTTTACAAAATTTTCTATAGAAATAAAAATTTGACAAAATTTTCAATAGAACTAAAATTTTGACAAAATATTCTATAGAAATTAATTTTGCACAAAATTTTCTATAGAAATAAAATTTTTACAAAATTTTCTATAGAAATAAAAATTTTACAAAATTTTCAATAGAACTAAAATTTTGACAAAATATTCTATAGAAATTAATTTTGCACAAAATTTTCTATAGAAATACAATTTTGAAAAAATTTTCAATAGAAATAAAGGTTTGGCATAATTTTCTATAGAAATAAAATTTTGACAAAATTTTCAATAGAAATAAAAGTTTGGCATAATTTTTATAGGAATAAAATTTTAACAAAATTTTCTATAGAAATAAAATTTTAACAAAATTTTCTATAGAAATAAAATTTTGGCAACATTTTCAATAGAAATAAAATTTTGTAAAAATTTTCTATATAAATAAAATTTTTACAAAATTTTCAATAGAAATAAAATTTTGACAAAATTTTCAATAGAAATAAAATTTTCGCAAAATTTTCTATAGAAAAAAAAAAATTGACAAAATTTTCTATAGCAATAAAATTTTGACACCAGTTTAAAAATTTAAAACCACAAACGGAAAAGTATGATTGTGATTTTTTTTTAATTTTCTATAGAAATACTATTTTGGAAAAATTTTCTAAAGAAATAAAATGTTGACAAAATTTTCAATAGAAATATAATTTTGACAAAATTTTCAATAGAAATAAAATGTTGGAAAAATTTTCAATAGAAATAAAATTTTGACAAATTTTTTTATAAAAATGTAATTTTGACATAATTTTATATAGAAATAAAATATAGAAATAAACTTTTATATAGAAATAAAATTTTGACAAAATTTTTTATAGAAATATAATTTTGACAAAATTTTCTATAGAAATAAAATTTTCAATAGATGTAAAATTTTGAAAAATTTTCCCAACATTTTCTATAGAAATAAAATTTTCACAAAATTTTCTATAGAAATAAAACTTTGTAAAAATGTTTAATAGAAATAAAATTTTGACAAAATTTTCTGTAGAAATAAAATGTTGACAAAAAAAAAATTTTTCAATAGAAATAAAAGTTAGGCATAATTTTTATAGGAATAAAATTTTAACAAAATTTTCTATAGAATTAAAATTTTCAAAAGAAATAAAATTTTGACAAAATTTTCAATAGAAATAAAATGTTCACAAAATTTTTTATAGAAATAAAATTTTTGAAAAATTTTTATATAGAAATAAAATTTTGACAAAATTTTCTATAGAAATAAAATTTTGACAATAGAAATAAAATTTTGAAAAAAATTTTTATAGAAATAAAATTTTGACAAAATTTTCTATAGAAATAAAATTTTGAAAAAAAAATTCAAAAGAAATATAATTTTGACAACAGCTTAAAAGTTTAAAACAACAGAGGAAAAGTATGATTGTGATTTTTTTGGAACTTTATAATTTGGTAGATTTATGGTAAAATTTTCATCAAATTTTGGTAGATTATTTTTGTTTCATTTTCAAGCGCGGAGATCGCTTCTGCCTACCGGAAACATCTAAAGAATGTATGTTTGGTATCAACCGTGATCACTTCTTCTTCGTAAATACAATTTTCTAAGCTGTAGTTCCCCATACGTTGCAGATACTTTCGAAAGTAGCCGTGATCAGAAAGTATTTGAGTCATGTAATACATCACACACCTATATCTTCTCTCTTGCCATAATTGTAGGTCGGTTATAAGTCGGCGTTTCTGCAATTTATGAATGGTCCTTTGTTGGATACTCGGTATCAAGTTTGTTGAGCCTTGTCGTTTGGCCTCGGAACCCTTTTGCCGCTCAATCTCCTGAAGGTCTATTGGGATTGTTGCTGCTGATTGCTAACGCGGCTTCCCCTGATACTGTGCCGTATACTAAAGTCGTTCCCACAGCTGTCGTTCTCTGTATTGAAAGATACATATTTGCTCTAGTTCGTCTCTGTAGGGTTGATGCCCAGATCCCCTCACCATGAGTATCCTTCTTCTGATTGTCATGACGTTATGATAGCGACATTCTGGGATTTTTGGCAAATTTTGTCAAAGATTCGGGACACTTCCTGACGACGAAATTCCGGGCCTATCCAGGCGAATCCCGGCCATATAGCAAGCCTAGAGGAAGTATCAGATTTGATAAGTAAGAGTAAAACTTCAGTTAATCTGTGTATTTTTCATCTGATACTGGGAGCCATTTAAATTATGGAACTACCACCACCCCCCAAGCCATGAGCAAGACAGGATATTCTGGTAGCTTATGTGTGGAAAGAATAGGGTCGGAGATGGTGGTCGTTGTAGTCGCCAGTATAATGAAACGTGGATGCCCTGTTGTGTCGTCTATACGTCATCTAATACTTCCTTAAGGGTTCCAGGTATCGATTTTCCAGCTCTGAACCCCAATAGTTTCGCAGACAAACCCCAACATTTCTGATTGCCTCGTTTGGTTTGGTGAAAAATTGAATTTAATGTATAACTCCATTCTCCCAAAATTTGTCTGAAATAACCCTCTAGCAACAGGTGATCACTTTTGCTGTGACCCAATAGAATATCATCTAAAGAAGAACTTTTTGCTACATCTTTTATATAACATACAAGTAGCCCTTTTTAATGGGTGACTCAAAACGAATAATGTACAAACCTAAGATTATTTGGATAAAGTAATTTCTTTGAATTTTTCTTTGCATACTCTTTACCCAGTTCTTTCCGAAACTCAAAGATATGTTCTGTATGGGCAAACAAAAAAAAAAGTTCCTCATAGACTTCTATTCAGGTTCGAGTATCCATATTTCTTACTGGCCCCTTCACGAATGTATCAAAACTCCCAAAAATTTTTGCCAGCAACATTTTATATAATGGAAATTGTTGCCTTTTACCACCAACACAAGCTTGCATTCAGGTCAGCTATGGCAACAATAGCAAATACAATTTAAATGGATTTCTTTCAACTGCCAGGGTATCACACTCTCATGCCAGGCTTGAGAGGTTGGAACTCGTGCTGCTGCTGCAATCTGAAGGCATTAAATTTTTTTCATTTCATTTCGTTTTATTTTTTTTTCGCTTTTTGCTATGGCATGTTTTTATTTGTTAGTGGGTTTATGCCTGTCTGTCCTGGGTTTCCAAGGCAAATAAAAAAATAAAAAAACAGAAAAATAACCGGCTTCCGCTGCCCACTTTTGTCTAGAGCTAACCCATTCAGCCTGAAATACTCCCCTCTGACTCCTCGCTCGATGTAATCTAGAGAATCCATTCAACCATACAACAACAAATGTAAAAACAAAACAGGCCAAAGTTGCAAAACAAAAGTGAGTTTTGTTGCCGTGAATGCTGTATGGGCAGTCGTCAGTCAGGCCCGATGCTGTGATATGGGGTTGGCCGAGATTGTTCCAGCCAATCGAAATGATAGCAACAGCTGCTGGCCTGATTGTTGTAACTGCTGTTGTATTGTTGTAGTAACATTTCGTTTCGTTATTGTTGTTGTTGTGGGGTTTTGCAAAAATGAAAACATAAAAATTAGATTATAAAACTTTTGCATAAATGCATAATAAATTTTAAATTACATATACTAAATGCAATTGTCGCGATTTGAATGTGGCAATTGTAGTTTTGTCCAATTTCGTTTTCCTTGTAATGGATATTTTTCAGTTTGCATTTTGATTTGGAGTTTAGTAAAAGTCCATTGGCCATATCGATATTGCTTATTTTTATGTTTTTTGAAAAAGTAGACTGAGAAGTTTCCCAAGTACCTATTACACACTTCGCATATGTTGGTAAAATGCCTTAACAAAGGTAAACCACTGACGACGCTTCAGACGACGACAGGCGAAGTGATTCGTTATGAATAACCTAGGGTAATTACCCACAGAAATGTATAGGTACCTATTACGTTACATTAGGGTGGTGATCACGGTTGCCACTCGTGCCAAAAATAATCTACCAAAATTTACAGAAAATTGTACCAAAAACTATTAAAGAAAATTTTATTTCTATAGAAAATTTTCTCAAAATTTTATTGCTATAGAAAAAATTCTCAACATTTTATTTCTGTAGAAAATTTTATTTCTATAGACAAATTGTACCAAAAACTGTAAAAAATGATTTTATTTCTATAGAAATTTTTTTAAAATTTTATTTCTATAGAAAATTTTCTCAAAATTTTATTTTTATAGACAATTTTGTCAAAATTTTATTTCTATAGAAAAAATTTTCAAAATTTTATTTCTACAGAAAATTTTCTCAAAATTTTATTTCTTTAGAAAATTTTCTCAAAATTTTATTTCTATAGAAAATTTTCTCATTTTATTTTTATAGGAATATTTGCCAAAATTTTATTTCTGAAAAAAAAAATGTCAAAATTTTATTTTTGTAGAAAATTTTTCAAAATTTTATTTCTATAGAAAGTTGTGTTAAAATTTTATTTTTATAGAAAAATTTTCTCAAAATTTCAATTCTATAGAAAATTTTCTCATTTTTGAGAAAAATTTCAATAGAAATACAATTTTGACAAAGCTTTTAACAGAAAAAAATTGACAAAATTTTCTATAGATATAAAATTTTGGAAAAAAATCTAAAGAAATAAAATTTTGGAAAAAAATCTAAAGAAATAAAATTTTCTGTAGAAATAAAATTTTGATTTTTTTATACCCACCACCATAGGATGGTGACGGGGGTATAATAAGTTTGTCATTCCGTTTGTAACACATCGAAATATCGATTTCCGACTATATAAAGTATATATATATATATATATATATATATATATATATATATATATATATATATATATATATATATATATATATATATATATATATATATATATATATATATATATATATATATATATATATATATATATATATATATATATATATATATATATATATATATATATATATATATATATATATATATATATATATATATATATATATATATATATATATATATATATATATATATATATATATATATATATATATATATATATATATATATATTCTTGATCAGGGAGAAATTCTAAGACGATATAACGATGTCCGTCTGTCCGTCTGTCTGTCTGTCTGTCTGTCTGTTGTAATCACGCTACAGTCTTCAATAATGAAGCAATCGTGCTGAAATTTTGCACAAACTCGTCTTTTGTCTGCAGGCAGGTCAAGTTCGAAGATGGGCTATATCGGTCCAGGTTTTGATATAGTCCCCATATAAACCGACCTCCCGATTTGGGGTCTTGGGCTTATAGAAATCGAAGTTTTTATCTAATTTGCCTGAAATTTGAAATCTAGAGGGATTTTATGACCATAAAGAGGTGTGCCAAAAATGGTGAGTATCGGTCCATGTTTTGGTATAACCCCCATATAGACCGATCTCCCGTTTTTACTTCTTGGGCTTATAGAAACCGCCGTTTTTATTCAATTTACCTGAAATTGGAAATCTAGCGGTATTGTAGGACCACAAATACGTGTGCCAAAAATTGTGAGTTTCGGTCCATATTTTGGTATAGCCCCCATATAGACCGATTTCCCGATTTTACTTCTTGGGCTTCTAGAATCCGAAGTTTTTATCCTATTTGCCTGAAATTGGAAATCTAGAGGTATTGTAGGACCACAAATACGTGTGCCAAAAATTGTGAGTATCGGTCCATATTTTGGTATGGTCCCCATATAAAACGACCTCCCGATTTGGGGTCTTGGGCTTATAGCAACTGTAGTTTTTATCCAATTTGTCTGAAATTGGAAATCTAGAGGTATTGTAGGACCACAAATACGTGTGCCAAAAATTGTGGGTATCGGTCCATATTTTGGTATAGCCCCCATATAGACCGATTTCCAGATTTTACTTTTTGGGCTTCTAGAATCCAAAGTTTTTATTCAATTTACCTGAAATTGGAAATCTAGAGGTATTGTAGTACCACAAATACGTGTGCCAAAAATTGTGAGTATCGGCCCATATTTTGGTATAGCCCCCATATAGACCGATCTCCCGATTTGGGGTCTTGGGCTTATAGAAACCGTAGTTTTTATTCAATTTACCTGAAATTGGAAATATAGATGTATTCTAGGACCACAAATACGTGTGTCAAAAATGGTGAGTATCGGTCCATGTTTTGGTATAGCCCCAATATAAACCGATCTCCCGATTTTACTTCTTGGGCTTCTAGAATCCGAAGTTTTTATCCTATTTGCCTGAAATTGGAAATCTAGAAGTATTTTCGGGTCATAAAGAGGTGTGCCGAAAACGGTGAGTATCGTTCCATATTTTAGTATAGCCCCCATATAGACCGATTTCCCGATTTTACTTCTTGGGCTTCTAGAATCCGAAGTTTTTATCCTATTTGCCTGAAATTGGGAATCAAGAGGTGTGGTGAAAACGGTGAGTATCGTTCCATATTTTAGTATAGCCCCCATAAGAACGATCTCCCGATTTAACTCCTTGGGTTTCTAGAAACCTTAGTTTTTATCTGATTTGCCTGAAATTGCAAATATTCTGGTATCACAAAAACGTGTATCGGATTAAGTTTTTATCGGTCCATTTGGTAATGCCTCCATATAGACGGACTTCACTTCTTGAGGATGTAGAAGGCGCACTGATCATGAAAACTGCTTGAAACTCAATGTAAAATTTCCAGATTATACTTCTACAGATTTAAGATATCAAATCAAGACGTTATTTTATAATATTCTTGCATGTTAATGATTCCTTTAAAACTCAAACAAAAATGGTTCTTATAAATCCAGAATCTGATATAGTCCTCATAGGTGAAATCTTTAAATTTATCTTCGGTAAGTGTCCTCAAGTCCTCAAGCCCTCCTGAAATTTCAAAGGAAACCCTAATATTTGGTTCATCGTGGTGGGTATTTAAGATTCGGCCCAGCCGAACTTAGTACTGTATATAGTTGTTTTCTTTAATGTTCGTTGTAGATAATTGGCTTTAGTGGTATTTAAATAGAAGGATTCGATTAATTTGGTAAAATTAATTTTTTTTCAAAGTACCTATTACCTATGTCGAACATTTCCATAAAAATATTTTAATGGGTACCTATTACAAATTTCGGATTTTTCTGCCAAAATGTGGTACAGGAATTTTTCTACTTTGATAATAATAAGCTGCGGAGATACTTAATAGAGTGATTCCTTTAATTTGCAAAAGAAATTTTTTATAGTACCTATTACGAACTTCGCTTATCTTGATAAAATCGAATAAGAAATTTTTCTAGGTATTTTTCTGGAATTGTACCTATTCGTGTGAACAATTTATTATGGTTTACCATTCAGCAAGCCTTTTTACCATTTTTGTCATTACCATGTTTTTCACCATTTTGCCAGAAGTTCTTAAACTTTTCCTAAAAGCAAATTTTGTCAAAATATTTTCATTTCGTCCTCAATGATCTAAAGAACAAATAATTTCTCCAAGAGCTATGGAAAACATGTTTCAAACAAACAAAACTTTTCAAATTGCAATGGAATATTTCTAATTCCCAAAAAAAAATTTTTTTGATAAAGTTTTCCACACAAAATTGAATAACTAAGTGTCCACTTCATAGATTTGATTGCTAATAACTAAACAATTTGCAAATTCAATACACAACTTTATAACATCAAAGAGTAAACGAATCAATTCTATTCATATTCATACATATTTTAGCATATGAAATGAAATATGAGAAGGAAAGCCAAAGAGTGAGAGAGAGAGGGAGGATGAGAAATTTACAAATAAATGAAATTTAAATGAATTGCTATGCATATAACTAAATAAATACGTTTTCATTTGGCAAAAGCAAAAAAAAGACATGAGATAGACAGTTCAGGAAGAAAGGAAAGACAGTTGTATCATTGGAATGGTCAAGTTGAGGAGTTTTGTGGATGGGCTTTGGTGACTATTGGTGATTGTTTGGTTACATAGACGGGTTTTGCCTCCTACAAAGTATTAGCTTCCAAAAGCAATCACATGCCCTCATTGATAGACTGGTAAATAAATAAATAAAAAAAGATGTTTGTATTGCAGTTTATGTTCAATTTATTTGTTATGTTATTGTTGTTGTTGTTCAATAGTGCTATCTCTCTTAGTATATTCAATTTGCTGAGGTAACTACACGTCTACACGATCGATACATAGGGACTATTAATACACGTGTTGTGGTTCCTTTTGGGGTGATGGAATAAAATAATTTTCTATATTAAAATAGGCTGCACACATGACAACTGCAAATATATTCTGAAAGCATATCATATAACCTATTTATATTTGTAGTTAAAATCGACATATCAATTACCTTATTTAAATAGAAAAATATTTGAGAAATTTGTTCTTGATTTAAAGGAATTTTTTGCAAAATTACATTAAAAAATAAAAATAATATAAAATTAAATTAAATTAAATTAAATTAAATTAAATTAAATTAAATTAAATTAAATTAAATTAAATTAAATTAAATTAAATTAAATTAAATTAAATTAAATTAAATTAAATTAAATTAAATTAAATTAAATTAAATTAAATTAAATTAAATTAAATTAAATTAAATTAAATTAAATTAAATTAAATTAAATTAAATTAAATTAAATTAAATTAAATTAAATTAAATTAAATTAAATTAAATTAAATTAAATTAAATTAAATTAAATTAAATTAAATTAAATTAAATTAAATTAAATTAAATTAAATTAAATTAAATTAAATTAAATTAAATTAAATTAAATTAAATTAAATTAAATTAAATTAAATTAAATTAAATTAAATTAAATTAAATTAAATTAAATTAAATTAAATTAAATTAAATTAAATTAAATTAAATTAAATTAAATTAAATTAAATTAAATTAAATTAAATTAAATTAAATTAAATTAAATTAAATTAAATTAAATTAAATTAAATTAAATTAAATTAAATTAAATTAAATTAAATTAAATTAAATTAAATTAAATTAAATTAAATTAAATTAAATTAAATTAAATTAAATTAAATTAAATTAAATTAAATTAAATTAAATTAAATTAAATTAAATTAAATTAAATTAAATTAAATTAAATTAAATTAAATTAAATTAAATTAAATTAAATTAAATTAAATTAAATTAAATTAAATTAAATTAAATTAAATTAAATTAAATTAAATTAAATTAAATTAAATTAAATTAAATTAAATTAAATTAAATTAAATTAAATTAAATTAAATTAAATTAAATTAAATTAAATTAAATTAAATTAAATTAAATTAAATTAAATTAAATTAAATTAAATTAAATTAAATTAAATTAAATTAAATTAAATTAAATTAAATTAAATTAAATTAAATTAAATTAAATTAAATTAAATTAAATTAAATTAAATTAAATTAAATTAAATTAAATTAAATTAAATTAAATTAAATTAAATTAAATTAAATTAAATTAAATTAAATTAAATTAAATTAAATTAAATTAAATTAAATTAAATTAAATTAAATTAAATTAAATTAAATTAAATTAAATTAAATTAAATTAAATTAAATTAAATTAAATTAAATTAAATTAAATTAAATTAAATTAAATTAAATTAAATTAAATTAAATTAAATTAAATTAAATTAAATTAAATTAAATTAAATTAAATTAAATTAAATTAAATTAAATTAAATTAAATTAAATTAAATTAAATTAAATTAAATTAAATTAAATTAAATTAAATTAAATTAAATTAAATTAAATTAAATTAAATTGAATTAAATTAAATTAAATTAAATTAAAATTAAAATTAAAATTAAAATTAAAATTAAAATTAAAATTAAAATAAACTAAAATAAGCAATTAATGAAATTAAATTTCCAATTTCGAGCTTCACTTTTAAGATTCTCCTTTGTGTAACACCCTTTTGGACCCATATGTTTTCTGTAAACTACATTCTTATTTGCTATTGGATAAATTATTTGTGGCATAAATAAATGAAATAATTTACATGCATACATACATACATACATACACAAATTTACTTCGGAACATCGTGCACTTGTAAACAGAAAAAACGAACAATGATCAATAAATAATTTCTTGTAAAATTTGAGTGGCAATAAGTTGCTTGGGATTTTTTTGATTACTTTGACAGTTGTGGGCTACTACACTACCTGTACACTACAAGACCTACATGAAATGGCAACTAATGTATGCTCTCAAGTAGCTTTAGATAGTGTGGATATAAAACCTCAAATTGTAGTAAATACATTGTAAATATTGGTTTATCGATACGTATTGGTAAACACCAAAAAACCTGGACTATTTGCATTGAAGGTTTGAAGACTTGATTAGTTGCTAGCCTTTCTCTATGGTATGCCTAGGTAAATTCTAAAAATTTATGCAGGCATTAAATTGTGTGTGTGTGTGTGTGTGTTAGGTTTCATATGGGTTTAATTGTGACATTTCCATAATACCAGTAATTCTTGGTATTTACAAAGTTTTTGTTATTAATTTTTTATTTCTAGGGGATTTTGAGGTGATTACTTAAAATTCCTGAAAATCTGACCAAATAAAGTTGTCTTTATTTAATTGGCAATAGGCAAACTAGCATTTTTAAATTGTCATAGATAAAGGAAAATATTAGACATGAATCCGTATATATCTTTTGTACGAATAATTTTAGTGGGAAAGCTTATTTTGATAGGGTGGCGAATAGTTTATTTAATTTAATGATAGATGGATGGACATAACTGATTATTCTATTTAAGATTTCTGATATTCTTATTTTTATGCAAATTGAAATTATTTAACAATTTGATAATGGTTTGGAAATAGAGTTCAATGAGATCATCAATGAGCCCTTGTTAAAAAAAAAATCTTATAGCTGTGTCCTCCCCCACGTATAAGTAATATTAATACAATGTTCAAGGTAGCGTATGAGTATTACTAATAAAACTAAAATTATACATTGGGTATTTTCCTTCATTGCCTATTTAGTTTTTATACCCACCACCATAGAATGGTGACGGGGGTATAATAAGTTTGTCATTCCGTTTGTAACACATCGAAATATCGTTTTCCGACTATATAAAGTATATATATTCTTGATCAGGGAGAAATTCTAAGACGATATAACGATGTCCGTCTGTCCGTCTGTCTGTCTGTCTGTCTGTTGTAATCACGCTACAGTCTTCAATAATGAAGCAATCGTGCTGAAATTTTGCACAAACTCGTCTTTTGTCTGCAGGCAGGTCAAGTTCGAAGATGGGCTATTTCGGTCCAGGTTTTGATATAGTCCCCATATAAACCGACCTCCCGATTTGGGGTCTTGGGCTTATAGAAATCGTAGTTTTTATCCAATTTGCCTGAAATTTGAAATCTAGAGGTATTTTATGACCATAAAGAGGTGTGCCAAAAATGAGTATCGGTCCATGTTTTGGTATAGCCCCCATATAGACCGATCTCCCGATTTTATTTCTTGGGCTTATAGAAACCGCAATTTTTATTCAATTTACCTGAAATTGGAAATCTAGAGGTACTGTAGGATCACAAATACGTGTGCCAAAAATTGTGAGTATCGGTCCATATTTTGGTATAGCCCCCATATAGACCCATCTCCCGATTTTACTTCTTGGGCTTATAGAAACCGCAGTTTTTATTCAATTTGCTTGAAATTGGAAATCTAGAGGTACTGTAGGACCAGAAATACGTGTGCCAAAAATTGTGAGTATCGGTCCATATTTTGGTATAGCCCCCATATAGACCCATCTCCCGATTTTACTTCTTGGGCTTATAGAAACCGCAGTTTTTATTCAATTTACCTGAAATTGGAAATCTAGAGGTACTGTAGGACCACAAATACGTGTGCCAAAAATTGTGAGTATCGGTCCATATTTTGGTATAGCCCCCATATAGACCCATCTCCCGATTTTACTTCTTGGGCTTATAGAAACCGCAGTTTTTATTCAATTTACCTGAAATTGGAAATCTAGAGGTATTGTAGGACCACAAATATGTGTGCCAAAAATTGTTAGTATCGGTCCATGTTTTTGTATGGTCCCCATATAAAAAGGCGTCCCGATTTGAGGTCTTGGGCTTATAGAAACCGTAGCTTTTATCCAATTTGTCTGAAATTGGAAATCTAGAGGTATTTTAGGACCATAAAGAGGTGTGCCGAAAACGGTGAGTATCGGTCCATATTTTAGTATAGCCCCCATAAGAACGATCTCCCGATTTAACTCCTTGGGTTTCTAGAAACCGTAGTTTTTATCTGATTTGCCTGAAATTGTAAATATTCTGGTATTTTAGGCTCACAAAAACGTGTATCGGATTAAGTTTTTATCGGTCCATTTGGTAATGCCTCCATATAGACCGACTTCACTTCTTGAGGGTGTAGAAGGCGCACTGATCATGAAAATTGCTTGAAACTCAATGTAAAATTTACTTCTACAGATTTAAGATTTCAAATCAAGACGTTATTTTATAATTTTCTTGCACACTTACAAGAGATGTTAACGATTCCTCTAAAACTCGAACAAAAATGGTTCTTATAAATCCAGAATCTGATATAGTCCTCATAGGTGAAATCCTTAAATTTATCTTCGGGAAGTGTCCTCAAGTCCTCAAGCCCTCCTGACATTTCAAAGGAAACACTAATATTTGGTTCATGGTGGTGGGTATTTAAGATTCGGCTCGGCCGAACTTACTGCTGTATATACTTGTTGTTTATAATATTTTTATATTTTCAATATAACTTGCCCTAAATGCGAAATAATTCAAAGTCTCTCAAATTGATTTCGGGAACTATGGATTTTATGTCATTTTTAAAAATAATTTTTGTGACAAGACTCCCAAGTCACATTAGTAATATTAATATGGAGGTCAAGGTGGCGTATGGGTATTACTAATAAAAGTAAAATTATATATTGGGAGAGTTCCTTACATACCAATTCAGTTTTTGGTAAAATATTTCTATATATTGAAGTACATATAGTTTTAGAGATAGAGTTTTAAGACCATCAATGAGCCCTTGTTAAAAAAATCAGTATAGTTTTCTCTTTTGTAACCTCCCCACTCCCTCAACGTATAAGTAATATTAATACAATGTTCAATGTAGCGTATGAGTATTACTAATAAAAATAAAATTATACATTGGACATGTTCCTTCATTGCCAATTTAGTTTTTGGTTAAAATATTTTTATAATTTTAATATAACTGTGACCTTAAATGCGAAATAATTCGAATTCCCTCAAAATGATTCCGGAAACTATGGATTTTATGCCACATCCAAAAAAAATGTATGGCAAGTCTCTTAAGTCATATGGTGTAAACGGGGATTTATAGAATAGAATAATGGTAATGATTTAGTCAAACTAGCGATGGGAAATTGATATAAATTAAATTAGAATGAAAATTAAAAAAAAAAAAACATAAATTGGCTTTTCTGACTAATATGCCTGATATTTATTTTTTTGCATGTAGATCGAAATTATTTGACAATTGCATATAATTTTAAAAATTTTGGGTTTTGAACCACCCATGAATCTTGGTTTAAAGAAGAATATAGTTTTCTCTTTCCTCTCTTATTAGTAATATTTTTACGGAGGTCAAGGTAGCGTATGAGTATTACTAATAAAAGTAAAATTATATATTGGGAGAGTTCCTTCAATACCAATTCAGTTTTTAGTAAAATATTTCCATATATTAAAATATGGTCCTAACTGGAAAGTATTTCAAATTTCCTTAAACTGATTCTGGAACTATGATTTAGGAAAACCAGCAATGGGAAATTGTCATAAATAAAATTAAATTGAAAATTAAGGAACATAGCCGCTGCATTTCTGGATAGCATTTCATCGATCAGTAGATCGAAATATTTAGACAATTGCATATAATTTTAAAAATAGCCAGTTCGAACCACCCATGAAATTTGGTAAAAAAAATAGCTATAGTTTTCTCTTCCTTCGCGTATTAGTAATTTTAATATGGAGGTCAAGGTAGCGTATGAGTATTACAAATAAATGTAAAATTATATATTGGGAGAGTTCCTTCAATACCAATTCAGTTTTTGGTAAAATATTTCTATATATTAAAGAATGGTCGTAACTGGGAAGTAGTTCAAATTTCCTTAAAGTGATTCTGGAAACCATGATTTAGGAAAACTAGCAATGGGAAATTGTCATAAATGAAATTAAATTGAAAATTGAGGAACATCGCCGCTGCATTTCTGGATAGCATTTCATGTAGATCGAAATTATTTGACAATTGCATATAATTTAAAAAATAGGCGGTTCGAACCACCCATGAAATTTGGTAAAAAAATTGCTATAGTTTTCTCTTCCTTCGCGTATTAGTAATTTTAATATGGAGGTCAAGGTAGCGTATGAGTATTACTAATAAAAATAAAATTATATATTGGGAGAATTCCTTCAATTCAGTTTTCGGTAAAATATTTCTATATATTGAAATATGGCCGCAACTGGGAAGTAGTTCAAATATCCTCAAACTGATTCCGTGATCTATATATTGCAAACCAATTAAAAAATAACTTTCAGGGTAAACCTCCCGAGTCGAATCTCTATACGGAGATTCCTAGAATTTAAAAAATGAATTAGGTAAGCTAGCTATGAGAAATTAACATAAATGAAACTAAAGGCGTGTGTGCATTTATATCCTATTTTATTGGACACCTGAACGAATGAGTAATTTTAATAAGAAAGTACAAGGTGGCGGATAAGTATTTTTATTTAATGATGGGTGGACGGACATAGCTTCATAGAATAGAGTAATTGATATAGACCAAATAGTAATGGTAAATTAATATTGATTAAATTGGAATTGGAATATAGGTATATATACACATTTATATCTTGTTTTATTGGACACCTGAACGAATTAGTAATTTTAAAAGAAAAGCACAGGGTGGCGAACAATTATTTTAAATTTTATGATAGATGGATGAACAGAGCATCTTTCCTTCATCTTCTATTTAATTTTCATAATTTAAGAGTACAATTAATTCTTATGGTAGGCTTCCAAAATAATTCCCTCTTTGGAGAGTCGTAGAATAAAAACCATTTTTTGGTGTTTTTCTTTAAATTCAGGGAGGCGAATAATTATTTTTATTTAATTATGTACGGACGGTCAGCTTCCTAGAATAGAGTAAATGATATAGACAAATTAGTTGTGGTAAATTAATATTGATTAGATAATAAATAAAAATTTAGGCATATGCGAATTTATATCTTTCTCTTATTGGACACCAGAACGAATGAGTTATTTTAATAGGAAAGTACTAGGTGGCGAATAAGTATTAGTAATTTATTAATTTAATGAAGGATGGATGGACACAACTTCCTTTTGTCATCCGCTACTTAATTTTCATATTCTACGTTTACAATATATTTGGCTACAGGCCTCCAGAAACAAATCCTCTTTACGGGGATTCATAGAATAAATGACGAGTTTTTTGTTTGTGTTTTCCTTTAAATCCATGGTGGCGAATAAGTATTATTGTGGTACCTGAACGAATGAGTAATTTTAATAGAAAAGTATATGGTGGCGAATAATTATTTTTAGTACTGGACGGACAGAGCTTCCATCATTTAATCACAATTCAATTTTCATAATTTATGTGTACACTATTTTTTGTGGTAAGCCTCCACAATGAAATCCTCTTTAGGGCGATACATGAAATAAATCTACAGTTTTTAGTGTTTTTCTTTAAACCTAGTGCGGCGAATACGTATTTCTATTTAATGATGAATGGGTGGACACGGCTTCTTGGAGTAGAGTAACTGATATAGACAAATTGTTTATGGTAAATTAACATTGATTTAACAAAAATATAGGTATATGAGCATTTATATCTTATTTTATTGGACACCTGAACGAATGAGTAATTTTAATAGAAAAGTATTTTATTTAATGATGAATGGATGGACACAGCTTCTTGGAATAGAGTAACTGATATAGACAAATTGGTTATGGTAAATTAACATTGATTTAACAAAAATATAGGTATATGAGCATTTATATCTTATTTTATTGGACACCTGAACGAATGAGTAATTTTAATAGGAAAGTACCGGGTGGCGAATAATTATTTTCAATTGAATGATATATGGACGGAAAGAGCTTCCATCCTTTAGTCACTATTCAATTTTCATAATTTGAGTGTACAAAATTTTTTGTGTTAAGCCTCCAAAATCAAATACTCTTTAGGGCGATTCATAGAATAAATGTTTAGTTTTTTTGTGGTATGTTTTTAAACCTAGTGTGACGAATTAGTATTTTTATTTAATGATGGATGGACGGACAGAGATTCATAGAATAGAATAAATAATACGTACAAACTAATAATGGCAAATAAACATTGATTAAATAAAAATATAGGGGCATTGTTATCTTGCATTGTATTCGACACCTTAACGTATTATTAATTTTTATAGAAAAATTAGACAGGGTGGCGAATAAGTATTTTAATTTAATAAAGGAGGGACAGATAGAGATACCTTCCTGCATTCTTAATTTTGTATTCATATTTTCCGTGTACAATAATGTTTGCGGTAAGTCTCAAAATCAAATCCTCTTTACGCGTATTCGTACAATAAATGACGAGTTTTTGTTTTTTTTTCTCTAAACCCAGGGTGGCGAATAAGTATTTTTATTTAATTATGGGTGGACGGACATAGCTTCAGAGAATAGAGTAACTAATATAGAAAATCTAGTAGTGGATAAAACTGTAGGTATATGCAAATTTATATATTGCTTTATTGGACTCCTTAAAGTATTAGCAATTTTTATAGTAAAGGTACAAAGTGGCGAATAAGTATTTTAATTTAATGATAAATGGACGGACAGATATTCCTTGCGGTAAGTCTCTAAATCAAATCCTTTTTACGGCGATTCATAGAACAAATGTCCAGTCTTTTTGTGGGTTTCTTTAAATCCAGGATGGCGAATATAATTTTAAATTAATATGATATAGACAAACTAGTAATGGTAAATTAAAAAAAAAAAATTTAGGTATATACGCATTCATATCTTGCTTTATTGGACACTTGAACGTATTAGTAATTTTAATATAAAATATACAAGGTGACGAATAATTATTTTGAATTTAATGATATATCAATGGACAGAGTTTCCCTCCTTCATTCTCAATTAAATTTTCATATTTGAAGTGTACAATAATAATTTTTTAAGGCTTACCGAAAAAATTATTGAATACCTAAATTAAATCATCTTTATGGAGATTCATAGCAAAAACGTTTTTGTTTCTTTTTCTTTAAGACCATTTTTTATAGAGATAACTTTTGTAAATTGACAATACATTTATTATAGCTAAACGACCAATTCACATTTAATTTTTTTCTCTCCCCTTACTATTTGTTCATTTTATTCGTTAAAAGAAATCTTAGCAGAGTAGCAAAAATCAAACGTCAAAGGAAATATTGAAAAAAAAAAAACTTTGATTAAATTGCCAATAAGTTTCAAGGTCTTTTTCATAAAGCACAAACATTTTGCTATGACGTTGACAGTGATGGAAATGGTTTCAATCAATCGATTTAGAAATTATAAAACAAAATTGATTGCAAAATATTTGTTTTCACTAGGTGTAAACGAACTAAACAACTAATCATAAGAAAATGATGTAAAAAATGGCCACTATTAAGCTAAGAAAATAGTTTACAAAGGCAAAATGAGGTCAAACTTTGAAAGAGTTCGTTTTGTAAGGAAGAGTGAGGTGGAAAAAAAATCACCTTGATTAATAAATCAATTTCACTTAATTTTATTTATTATATAATTATTATACATGGCTGGTACAATTTAATGAGAAATGTAAAATTGAACTGAATGTGTTTTGCAAAATTGAATATTAGTATCTAATGGTTTTAGTAATATTAAATATTTTTTACGTGGACGTATTAGTAATATTAATTATAGTATTTGTTCTAGTTGAAGTATACGTTATGTTAATTATCGGACCACTCGAGTAATGTTTTGCAGTCATCATGGAATTCTGGAAATATTGCTTGTGTAGCGCTAATATAAGTAATGTTAACCTAAGGGTTTTATTAGAATATATTTAACGGTTTTATTAGAATAGATTTAACGTATATTGTTTGACCCAGAAACACCAATGAACAAATCGACCTTTTCCAGATTTAAAATGTTCTGCTTATATGCGGGAGAAAATTATTACAAATTTCCAAACTTTCTAGAGTGAAAAGAGGTATCCTTTTTATTTGTAAACCCTTTAGGTTTTTTTATATGTCAATAGTAATTGCCGGGATTTGTTGGAAATAATGCAATTATTTTCAATTGGGATATAATGTTTGGGGAAATTTAAAAATTGTCCTAATAAACAATAGTATAAAATTAATAAATTAAATTACACTTTATTAAACAATTTTAATAGAAATCTGCAATTTTTTGTTTCGATTTAGTCAATTCAACGTTAGCGTATAAGTAATAATAATTGATGGTACTATAGAGCGTATGATTATTGTCTATACAAAGGGACCATAGAGCGTATGATTATTTATTTGAAGTATTTCAAATCAATTTACTTTCAATCAATTCAATGTTCTGGACAATATTAAATATACTTTCCAATACCAACTATGCGTCTTACAATAAATACACTGTGCGTATTTTCAGGAATCATTTCCTTTAATCGATTTTGATAGTCGATTGGCTTTGTGGAAATGTAATTTTATGGTCCAATGGAGCATACAAATACTAGTGACATGTGTATTATTGAGTTATTGTACTTTTTAGCTTTTGCTCATATCCGTTACGTTAAAGTACCGGGTGGCGAATAATTATTTTAAATTTAATGACAATTGGACGGGCAGAGTTTCCCTACTTCATTCACAATTTAATTTTCATAATATAAGTGTACAATATCTTGGTGATAAGACTCTCAAAACAAATCCTCTTTTGAGCGATTCATAGAAAAATGTGCAGTTTTTTGTGTTTTTCTCTAAACCTATTGTGGCGAATGAGTATTTTTATTTAATGATGTTCGGACGGACGGACACAATTTCATAGAATATAATGATAGAGTATATAGAATATATGATATACACAAACTAGTAATGGTATATTAGCATTGATTAAATAATAACCTGAACGAATGAGTAATTTTAATAGGAAAGTACCGGGTGACGAATAAGTATTTTAATTTAATAATGGATAGACGGACACTGATTTATAGACGAGAGTAAATGATGTAGACAAACAAATAATGGTAAAATAAAATTTATTAAATAAAAATTAATGTATATACGCATTTATATTTTTTATGGGACACCTGGACGTATTAGTAATTTTAATAGAAAATTATAGGGTGGCGAATGAGGTTTTTAATTTAATCATGCATGGACAGACAAAGATACCTTCCTTCATCCTCAATTAAATTTTGATATTTTAAGTGTACACTGATTTTTGCAGTAAGCATCAAAATCAAATCATATTTGCAGGCATTCATAGAATAAATATCCAGCAGTTTTGTGTTGTTTCTTTAAACATAGGGTAACGAATAAGTACTTAAATTTAATGTGAGATGAACAGACACAGCTTCATAGAATAAAGTGTACGATAGACTATATAGAATATATCATATTGACAAACTAGTAATGGTATATTATGATTTCTTAAATAAAAACATATGTATTTGAGCATTTATATTTTATTTTATTGGACACGTGCACGTATTAATAATTTTAATAGTAAAGGTACTGGGTGGCGAATAATTATTTTGATTTTAATGACATATGGACGGACGGAGCTTTCTTAATTCATCCTCAATTAAGTTTTCATATTTTAGGTGTACAATAATTTTTGCGGTAAGCCTCAAAAAATTATTGTACACTTAAAATATTAATTAATAAATTAAATCATCTTTCTGGGGATTCATAGGAAAAAAAATAGAGCGTACAAGTACTAGTGACGTGGGTATTATTGAGTTATTGTTACTTTTTTAAATTTTGTTCTTATATATTACTTTAATAATAATGGATGATGCATAGGAAAAATCCTACTATATCAGCGTATAAGTAATATTAATTCATTGGTCACTGGGTCGTATGATTAATAGCAATACCAGAAGAGAAATGATTATTGTGAAATTTAATATATAAATCCGAACTGAATCCTTTCTGAAGAAAACAAATATTCCCAATAAATCTTACAGAAAATGTGACTAATAATATAAAGACCAAAATCCCAAATAGATTGATATACAGGCGGACAAACGGAATAAGTTATACATTTATTTAGAAAAGGTAAAGTCGCTCAGAGTCAAGAATATGGTAGCTACACATCTCAAATATTTGTATCGGTACTTCACAAATTTTCTATAGAAATAAAATGTTGACCAAATTTTCTATAGAAATAAAATTTTAACAAAATTTTCTATAGAAACAAAATTTTGACAAAATTTTCTATAGTACTAAAAATTTTGACAAAATTTTCTATAGAAATAAATGTTGACAAAATTTTCTATAGAAATAAAATTTTGACAAAATTTTCTATAGAAATAAAATTTTGACAAAATTTTCTATTGGAATAAAATTTTGACAAAATCTTCTATATAAATTAAATTTTGACAAAATTTTCTATAGAACAAAATGTTGACAAAATTTTCTGTAGAAATAAAATTTTGACAAAATATTCTATAGAAATAAAATTTTGACTAAATTTTCTATAGAAATAAAATTTTGACAAAATTTTCTATAGAAATAAAATATTGACAAAATTTTCTATAGAAATAAAATTGTGACAAAATTTTCTATAGAAATAAAATATTGGCAAAATTTTCTACAGAAATAAAATTTTGACAAAATTTTCTATAGAAATAAATGTTGACAAAATTTTCTATAGATATAAAATTTTGACAAAATTTTTTAAAGAAAAAAATTTTTGACAAAATTTTCTATAGAAATAATATTTTGACAATATTTTCTATAGAAATAAAATTTTCTAAAGAAATAAAATTTTTACAAAATTTTCTACAGAAATAAAATTTTGACAAAATTTTCTACAGAAAAAATTTTGACAATTTTCTACAGAAAAAAATGTTGACAAAATTAAATAAAGAATAAATTAAAAAAAAATTGACAAAATTTTCTATAGAATTAAATTTTTGACAATTTTTTTTAAAGAAAAAAACTTTTTAACAACATTTTCTATAGAAATAATATATTAACAATATTTTCTATAGAAATAAAATTTTTTATAGAAATAAAATTTTGACAAAATTTTCTGTAGAATAAAATTTTAACAAAATTTTTCTATAGAAATAAAATTATGACAAAATATTCTATAGAAATAAAATTATGACAAAAATTTCTATAGAAATAAAATTATGACTAAATTTTCTACAGAAATAGAATGTTGACAAAATTTTCTATAGAAATAACGTTTTGATAAAATTTTCTATAGAAGTGACATTTGGACAAAATTTTCTATAGAAATAAAATTTTGACAAAATTTTCTAAGAAATAACATTTTGACAAAATTTTCTATAGAAATAAAATTTTAACAAAATTTTCTATAGAAATAAAATTTTGACAAAATTTTCTGTAGAAATAAATTTGTCTATAGAAATAAAATTTTGACAAAATTTTCTATAGAAAAAGAATTGTGACAAAATTTTCTATAGAAATAAAATTTTGACAAAATTTTCTATAGAAATAAATTTTTGACAAAATTTTCTATAGAAATAATATTTTGACAAAATTTTCTATAGAAATACAATTTTGACAAAATTTTCTATAGAAATAAAATTTTAACAAACTTTGCTATAGAAATAAAATTATGACAAAATTTTCTATAGAAATAAAATTTTGACAAAATTTTCTGTACAAATAAAATTTTGAAAAAAAAATTCTGTACTAATACAATTTTGAAAAAAAAAATCTATAGACACTAAATGTTGACAAAATTTTCTATATAAGTAACATTTGGTAAAATTTTTCTATAGAAATAAAATTTTGAAAAAATTTTCCTAGAAATAACATTGTGACATAATTTTCTAAAGAAATAAAATTTTGACAAAGTTTTCAAAAGAAATAAAATTTTGATAAAATTTTCTATAGAAATAAATTTTTGACAAAATTTTCTAAGAAATAATATTTTGACAAAATTTCCTATAGAAATAAAATTTTGACAAAATTTTCTATAGAAATAAAATTTTAACAAACTTTTCTATAGAAATAAGATTTTGACAAAATTTTCTATAGAAATAAAATTTTGACAAAAATTTCTATAGAAATAAAATTATGACTAAATTTTCTATAGAAATAAAATTTTGACAACATTTTCTGTAGAAATAAATTTGTCTATAGAAATAAAATTTTGACAAAATTTTCTATAGAAAAAGAATTGTGACAAAATTTTCTATAGAAATAAAATTTTGACAAAATTTTCTATAGAAATTACATTTTTTATAGAAATAAAATGTTGACAAAATTTTCTATAGAAATAAAATTTTGACAAAATTTTCTATAGAAAAAGAATTGTGACAAAATTTTCTATAGAAATAAAATTTTGACAAAATTTTCTATAGAAATAACATTTTTTATAGAAATAAAATGTTGACAGAATTTTCTATAGAAATAAAATTTTGACAGAATTTTCTATAGAAATAAAATGATGACAAAATTTTCTACAGAAATAGAATTTTGACAAACTTTTCTGTAGAAATAAAATTTTTTATAGAAATAAAATTTTGACAAAATTTTCTATAGAATAAAATTTGGACAAAATTTTCTATAGAAATAAAATTTTGACAGAATTTTCTATAGAAATAAAATGATGACAAAATTTTCTATAGTAATAAAATTTTGACAGAATTTTCTATAGAAGTAAAATTATGACAAAATTTTCAATAGAAATAAAATTTTGCAAAAATTGTCTATAGAAATAAAATTTTCCATAGAAATCAAATTTTGGCAAAAATAAAATTTTGACAAACTTTTCTGTAGAAATAAAATTTTTTATAGAAATAAAATTTTGACAAAATTTTCTATAGAATAAAATTTGGACAAAATTTTCTATAGAAATAAAATTTGACAGAATTTTCTATAGAAATAAAATTTTGCAAAAATTGTCTATAGAAATAAAATTTTCCATAGAAATAAAATTTTGGCAAAATTTTCTATAGAAATAAAATTTTGGCAAAATTTTCTATAGAAATAAAATTTTGACAAAATTTTCTATAGAAATAAAATTTTGACAAAATTTTCTATTGAAATAAAATTATGACAAAATTTTCAACAGAAATAAAATTTTGCAAAATTTGTCTATAGAAATAAAATTTTCCATAGAAATAAAATTTTGGCAAAATTTTCTATAGAAATAAAATTTTGACAAAATTTTCTATAGAAATAAAATTTTGACAAAATTTTCTATAGAAATCAAATTTTGAGAAAACTTTCTATTGAAATAAAATTATGAAAAAATTTTCTATAGAAATAAAATTTTGACAAAAAGTTCTATAGACATTAAAAGTTGACAAAAAATAAAATTTTGAAAAAATTTTCTTAGAAATAACATTTTGACAAAATTTTCTGAAGAAATACAATTTTGACAAAATTTTCTAAAGAAATACAATTTTGACAAAGTTTTCAAAAGAAATAAAATTTTGATAAAATTTTCAAAAGAAATAACATGTTGACAAAATTAAAAAAATTTCTATAGACATTTAATTTTGACCAAATTCTATAGAAATAAAATGTTGCCAAACTTTCTTTAGAAATAAAACAAAGTAATTAATATTATCTTATTACTTCATAATGTCGTATACGTTATATTAATAGTTGGTTCAATAGAGCGTATCAATAGGTATCAGTTTTCTATTTTGAAAGTTATACATGCATTTTGTAGCCTATTTGAATTTAATCTATCCATATCGTTCTTCTTTCTAACCATAACAATTTCATATTTTTTAGTTTAGATTATTGTTTACGTAAACTAATTTAAATAAATAAGACTATTTTCAATTTAGATAAATACATCAAGTTTAAATCTAAGCAAAAGCAATTGGCAACTAAAATTAAAAAAAAAAAAAAAAACAAAGCAATTCGATTTCCACATTTCCAAAACATTTTCTATTTATTAAAATCCAATGATGCCTATCATTCAACCCCCAAAGGGATTGCGAAGAAAGAATATATATTGATATTCTTGAGAGCTTTTTTGGAAAACATTTTCATAAGCAATGCATCGGTAACTACAAATATTTACATCCATTAACTTAAGTGAAACAAGAGAAGCACCTACTAGACATTGGTTATTTAGTAATAGAGAAAGAGGTAAAATACTTGCCAAAGTTTTTTTTTTCTAAATTAGGAAACGAGGAAGACCCTTCAATAACCCCTAGATTCTCATGAGGGAAAAATACTTTAATTGTTACCCCCCAACTCCAATTTGTAATGGGTCCTAAAATTTTGTTTTGTTAGAATTTTATTGCTTATGTTTTGTTATGTATTTCCGCTTGAACTCCATCTATCTATAGTTCAGTCATTTAGAGATGTATTGCGAAAATGATGTTTAAAATTTTATTACGCGGAACGAATTGTATGGGTACATGTTTTGTTTGTTTTCGTTCGGATTCGAAAATACAAAAACCTAAGCTGCAGGTAACTACGAAGAGGTATGGCTAAAGGTTATGTTTTACTCAGTGACGCATAAAGGACAGTGGGATAGATTTAGTGTTTTGTGTGGAGAAGGGCAAATTGACAAATACGATATAGTTCAAAAATATCAAATTCTCCAATTCCGCATTTCGAAATATGTCACCATTGATTCCCTTCCAGATTTAGCTACCTTTAAAGAATTATTATCACTTATACGCATAGTGGCTTTAATTTATAATAATCATACGCTCCCTTGAACCCCATATTCAAATTACTTATACGCATTAAATATTTGAAATACTTTTAGAAGCTATTTTCTAACCCGTGTCATTTTAAACCTATATTTCCTCTGTATACAATGCAAGTCATATTTTGTATTCACTAAAATCAAGCTCAAAATTTCTACTACCCAAAACAAAAAAGGAGAATACCACATTTCTATGCATGTGAGTCATGTACAAAGGCATTTCTCCACTACCTCATGCCATAGTTTATCTAAGACCCTCTGGTCTTTTAATGGTATTGTTATAGAAGCGCTTGGTCGTTGTTTTGGGCCAGCAAAAATAACATCAAACATGGCTAAAGGCAGTTTGGCTAACACATACAACATTTTGCCATTTGAAAGCAATACTCAAATGCTTCTATTTTCCTCTTCTTCTGGAGGCAGATTTTGTATTTTTCTTTTTTTGATATTGCTTCCACACTGGTGGACTGGTAGTTTTCTAAAGTCTTGTTATTTCGTTGCCATTACAATGCAGTAGATTTGTATGAGATAATTCAAATATGTCTGATCGAAATCGATTACAATGATTGCAAAACAACATAGAATCATTTATCTGCATCAATTTTTCAAATGTTTACAAAACTACAACATGTAATTATAGTGTCGATGTATTGAAAAAAATTAAAAAAAAAAACAATTTAAGTATTGCTTGTAGAGCACAAATTTTGAAAATTTATATTGTATTGTGGGTTTAAGCTTTTGGAAGCAAAATAATATTCTATAGAAATAATATTTTGCAAAAAAGTTCTATAGTACAAACATTTTGACAAAATTTTCAATAGAACAAAAGTTTTTACAAAATTTTATAGAAATAAAATTTTGACAAAATCTTCTATAGAAATAAAATTTTGACAAAATCTTCTATAGAAATCTAAATTTTCTATAGAACAAAAATTAACAAAATTTTCTATAGAAAAAAAAAATTTCACAAGATTTTCTACAGAAAAAAATTGACAAGATTTTCTATGGAAAGAAATTTTTTCTATAGAAATAAGATTTTGGGAAAATTTTGACAAAATTTTCTCTAGAAGAAAAAATTTGACAAAATTCTCTATAGAAATAAAATTTTGACATTTTCTATGAAAATAAAATTTAGACAAAAGTTTCTATAGAAATAAAATTTTGACAAAATTTTCTATAGAAATCAAAATTTTCTATAGAAATCAAAATTTTCTATAGAAATAATTTTGACAAAATTTTCTATAGAAGTAAAAATTTAGACAAAATTTTCTATAGAAAAAAAAATTGGACAAAATTTTCTACAGAAAAAAAATTGACAAGATTTTCTATGGAAAGAAATTTTTTCTGTAGAAATAAGATTTTGGGAAAATTTTGACAAAATTTTCTCTAGAAGAAAAAATTTGACAAAATTCTCTATAGAAATAAAATTTTGACATTTTCTATAAAAATAAAATTTAGACAAAAGTTTCTATAGAAATAAAATTTTGACAAAATTTTCTATAGAAATCAAAATTTTCTGTAGAAATAATTTTGACAAAATTTTCTATAGAACAAAAATTAACAAAATTTTCTATAGAAAAAACATTTGGACAAAATTTTCTATAGAAAAAAAAATTGACATATTGGGAATATTTCCAATAGAAGTAAAATCAAAATTAAAAAACAAAAATTTGTCAAAATTGGAAATAAAATTTTGACAAAATTTTCCATAGAAATAAAATATTGAAAAAAAATCTTTAGAAACAAAATTTTGACAAAATATTGTATAGAAATAAAATTTTGACAAAATTTTCTCTAGAAGAAAAAAATTGATAAAATTTTCTATAGAAATAAAATTTTGTAAAATTTTTCTATAGAAATAAAATTTTGTCAACATTTTTTAAAGAAATCAAAATTTTCTATAAAAATAATTTTGACAAAATTTTCTATAGAAAAATATTTGACAAAATTTTCAATAGAAAAAAATTGACAAAATTTTCTATAGAAAAAAATTTTACAAGATTTTCTATAGAAATAAAATCAAAATTAAAAAACAAAGTTTTGGCAAAGTAAGAAATAAAATTTTGACAAATATTTCTATAGAAATAAAATATTGAAAAAAAATTTTTTAGAAATTAAATTTTGACAAAATCTTCAATCTTTCTAGAAGAAAAAATTTGATAAAATTTTCTATAGAACTAAAATTTGATAAATTTTCTATATAAATAAAACTTTGCAAAAGTTTTCTATATAAATACAATTTTCTGGCAAAGAAAAATTAATATCACTTATACGACATGGGTTCCAAATTTATATTATTCATACCACCCAATGGTCTAAGGCAAAAAATGCCTGTCCCCTATTTGTCTTGGGCAGATATTTGAAAAGGTAATCGCTCAAGTGAGATTACGATTTAACGTAAAATATTTTTATTAAATATAAATTATAAGTAATAAATATAAAATAATTTTGTTTACTCAATAGTCGGATCAAAATGATGCAAAACCTGTGGCAAATAAAAAAACAATATCACTTATACGACATGGGTTCGAAATTTATATTATTCATACAGGCAAAAAATGCCTGTCCCCTATTTATTTTGGGCAAACATTAGAAAAGTAAAATGTTAAAAATAATATGATTTAATGCATAATATTTATTATTAAATATAAAATATAATTAGTAAATATAAATTACTTATTTATAATCGAGAGTTCGTTCAACTTACGGGTCTGAAGGCCAGGATCTCACGCGTTTGAATTTTGGCTCCATTTTAGCCAAATATCGAGATATTTTATATATACCCCAATACTTTCTAATCTCTGTTGATTGGTATATAATCTTCAACTTTCCACACAATAAAGCCACTAATTTTTTTTTTACTCCAACTCAAGTTTATTTTAAAATTATAAATTTACTTTATCGCTTAATCTTCCGGTTTAATTTTTCAAAGCTAATAAAATATGATAAATCTAAAAGCGGATTTTGGAGCATATGAAATGACCATTTGTAAATTAAAATATGGCAAATTTATTCACTATTATAATTTCCCCTTTACATTGGTTCCAATTCAAATGGCATTTCATTCATATAACCTAAATGCCCACGCTTTTAAAAGTCTATATGGAAACGAATTTATATACATGTGGGTTTCCCTTTTTTAGTTATTAATAACAGCAAAAACTAAACAAACTAGAGCATATTTAATTAAAAAGTAAACCAACTGCAATAAATAAAATAAAACTACACTACAACAACAATAACAAAAATCCATAGAAACATGGCTATAAAATATGAATAGCTCACATGTAATTTCAGTTAAATAAATTAAAGAAAAATCAACCACACTTTTAAATTAATGAGAGAAGATGAAAAAAAAGTTTTTTTTTATGTGCAAAATATTTTCCTCGATTTTGTGAAAAATATTTTTCTCGATTTTGTGAAAAATATTTTCCCTACTCATTTTTATTTTATTTGTCGTTTTCATCAATGTGCCTCTACTTTTCTTTTGGAAAGGTGTCATGTTTTACGTTTTGCCAACAGGAAATGACAGAATTTGGACATTTGTCATGATAATGATGATGACCGATTCCAAATGTCGATGATTTGTTTCATGTCAAATCATCCAAGCAATGCTTTCAAATATTGACAACAACTGTTGCTAATTCTTTATAAATTTCATAACCCAAAAATTATGTATATTGAGGTATTTTTTTTAAGGAAGAAATGTCGAAGTGAATAATTTGGTCAAATTGTTTTTAAGAGATATATATTGGCGTTTCGGGGCTTTACAACATTGAGCATTACAAGAAAAAAAAAACCATAACTATGCCAAAGATATAAATCAGCGAAATGATATTGGATTGTACTGCACGATGCTGTCACCTATTTGTCATGGGCAGATATTGGAATGCGTATAAGCATGGCAATATTAAAATGGGTAATAGATTGCAAGCAGGAAATGGAGAAATAAAAAAATTAAAATAATATCACTTATACGTCATAGGTTCCAAAAAAATTATATTCTTCATACGACCCAATGATCGAAGACAAAATATGCCTGTCATTTATTTGTCTTCTGCAGATATTGGAGACGTTTTCAACATGTTTATATTAAAATGGGTAATAATGAGTTTGATGTGGGAAAAATTAATATCACGTATACGCTATGGGTTCCCAAATTTTATATTATTTATACGACCCAATGGTCTAAGGCAAAATATGCCTATAACCAATTTTATCTTGGGCAGATATTGGAAAATTTTACACGTATGAAGTGAAAAACATTATACGATTTAATGTAAAATATTTAATATTAAATATAAAATATAATAAGTAAATATAAAATAATTATGTTTATTCGATAGTCCAGTCAAAATGATGCATAATTTATGGCAACAAAAATTAAGATCACTTAGACGATATATACGAAAAGATACACGCAGGATATGAAAGAAAAAAATAATATGATTGAATATCAAATATTTGTTATTATATAAAAAATATATTATTATATAAAAATAAGTATAAAATAAATTATTTTTACTCGTTGGTCAAAATGAGGCAAATCCACTGACAAAGAAAACATAATATCACTAATATGCCATAGGTTTCCAAAAATTTATTTTATTCATACCACTCAATAGTCTATTGCAAAAAATACCCAATATAGAAAACTACATGGTTTGAAAATTTTTATAATATTTCCAAGTATTTCTACTATTTCGCTTATACGATATATTTGAAGAGATACGCGAAGGATGTGAAAAGCATAATACGAATTAATGTAAAATATTTATTATTATATTTAAAATATTATTCATAAATATAAGATAATTATTTTTACTCTATAGTCCGGTCATAAACTCTGGCAAAGAAAAAAAAATTAATATAAATAATAAAATTAATAAATATAAAATAATTATTTTTACTCTAATTATTTTACTCTTAAGGAATTGAAAAAGTCAGGTCAAAATGATGCAAAATCTCTGGTAAAGAAAAATTAATATCACTTATACGACATAAGTTTATTTTAAAATTATAAATTTACTTTATCGCTTAATCTTCCGGTTTCATTTTTCATTTTTCACAGCTAATAAAATATGATAAACCTAAAAGCGGATTTTGGAGCATATGAAATGACCATTTGTAAATTAAAATATGGCAAATTTATTCACTATTATAATTTCCCCTTTACATTGGTTCAAATTCAAATGGCATTTCATTCACTTATACGACATAAGTTCCCAAAATATATATTATTCATACGAACCATTGGTTTAAGGCAAAAACTATTTAAAGAGTTTTTCGCGCATGAAGTTAAAAAAATAATATGATAAATAATAAAATAAATAAATATAAAATAATTATTTTTACTCTATAGTCCGGTCATAAACTCTGACAAAGAAAAAAAAAATATAAATAATAAAATTAATAAATATAAAATAATTATTTTTACTCTATAGTCCGGTCACAAACTCTGGCAAAGAAAAAATAATATCACCTATATGACAGAAGTTCCCAAAGTTGATATATTTCATACGACCGAATGGTCTAAGGCAAAAAATATAAAATAACCTATTTTTCCATGAAGTGGAAAAAAGATGATTTAATGTAAAATATAATTAGTAAATCTAAAATATTATTCATAAATATAAGATAATTATTTTTACTCAATAGTCAGGTCAAAATGATGTAAAATCCCTGGTAAAGAAAAATTAATATCACTCATACGACATAAGTTCCCAAAATATATATTATTCATACGAACCATTGGTTTAAAGCAAAAACTATTTAAAAGTTTTTTTTCGCACATGAAGTTAAAAAAAATAATATGATAAATAATAAAATTAAGAAATACAAAATAATTATTTTTACTCTATAGTCCGGTCACAAACTCTGGCAAAGAAAAAAGTAATATGATAAATAATAAAAGTAATAAATATAAAATAATTATTTTTACTCTATAGTCCGGTCACAAACTCTGGCAAGGAAAAAATAATATCACTCATACGACATAAGTTCCCAAAATATATATTATTCATACGAACCATTGGTTTAAGGCAAAAACTATTTAAAAAGTTTTTTCGCGCATGAAGTTAAAAAAAAAATAATATGATAAATAATAAAATTAATAAATATAAAATAATTATTTTTACTCTATAGTCCGGTCACAAACTCTGGCAAAAAAACAATATCACCTATATGACAGAGGTTCCCAAAAATGATATATTTCATACGACCCAATGGTCTAAGGCAAAAAAGATAAAATAACCTATTTGTCTCGGGCAGATATACTATAAAAATAAAAGCATGAAGTGGAAAAAACATGATTTAATGTAAAATATAATTAGTAAATATAAAATATTATTCATAAATATAAGATAATTATTTTAACTCAATAGTCAGGTCAAAATGATGCAAAATCTCTGGCAAAGAAAAATTAATATCACTCATACGACATAAGTTCCTAAAATATATATTATTCATACGAACCATTGGTTTAAGGCAAAAACTATTTAAAAAGTTTTTTCGCGCATGAAGTTAAAAAAAAATAATATGATAAATAATAAAATTAATAAATATAATAAAATATATTATATATATAAATATAATAAAAATTAATAAAAATTTTTACTCTATAGTCCGGTCACAAAGTCTGGCAAAGAAAAAATAATATCACCTATATGACAGAGGTTCCCAAAATTTATATATTTCATACGACCCAATGGTCTAAGGCAAAAAAGATAAAATAACCAATTTGTCTTGGGCAGATATAAAATAAAAACATAAAAGCATAAAGTGGAAAAAATATGATTTAATGTAAAATATAATTAGTAAATATAAAATATATTTAATAAATATAAAAAAAAAATATTTTTACTCGAAAGTCAGTTGAAATTGATAAATTATACGATATATTTGACATAGATTCCAAGGATGTATATTACTCACAAGGCCCAGGGCTCGGGCTAAATGATGTAAAAACTCTGACAAAAAAAAAATAATATAACTTATACGTCATAGGTTCCCCAAAAATTTATAATATTCATACGACCCAATGGTCTAAGGAAAAAAAGGTCTGTACCTAATTGTCTTGGCAAGATATAGGAAAAATTACACGCATAAATAAATTTAAAAAAATAATATGATTTAATGTAAAATATTTTTATTAAATTTAAAATATAATTTTTAAACACAAAATAATTATTTTAACTAATAGCCCATAGAAAATCATGCAGAACCTCTGGCAAAGAAAAAATAATATGACTTCTACGATATATACGAAATTATATAATGAGGGTATAAAATATAATATGATTTCATTTAAAATATTTATTTTTAAATATAAAATATAATTGGTAAATATAAAATAATTATTCTTACTTTATAGTCGGGTCAAAATGATGCAAAGTCTTTGGCAAAAACAACATAATGTCACTTATACTTCATATGTTCCCAAAATTTATATTATTCATACGACCCAATGGTCTAAGCCAAAAAATATATCCGTCACCCATTTACCTTGGGCAGATAAAGGAAAGGTTACACGTATGAAGTGAACAAAATAATAGTATTTAATATAAAATATTTATTATTATATATAAAATATAATTAATAAATATAAGATAATTAATTTTTCTGGATATTCGGGTCAAACCTTTGGCAAAGAAAAAATAATACAATTTATACGATATATACGAAAAGATACATTCATGATGTAAAAAATAATATGATTTAATATAAAATATTTATTTTTAAATAAAAAATATAATTAGTATATATAAAATAATTATTTTCACTCGATATTCTGGTCAAAATGATGCAAAACTCTGGCAAGGGAAAATTAATATTGCTTATATGCCATAAGTTCCCACAGTTTATATTATTCATTCGACCTAATGGTCTAAGGGAAAAAATTAAGGAATTGGAAAAGTTACACGCATGTAGTAAAAAAAAAATGATTAAATGTAAAATAATTATTTTTAAATATAAAATTTATTTAGAAAATATAAAATAATTATTTGTAGTCGATAAATGATGCAAACCATTGGCAAAGAAAAATTTATTTATTATTTATACGACATATGAAGTGAACAAAATATTAGTATTTAATATAAAATATTTACTATTATATATAAAATATAATTAATAAATATAATATAATTAATTTTTCTGGATATTCGGGTCAAACCTTTGGCAAAGAAAAAATAATATAACTTATACGATATATACGAAAAGATACATTCATGATGTAAAAAATAATATGATTTAATATAAAATATTTATTTTTAAATAAAAAATATAATTAGTACATATAAAAATAATTATTTTCACTCAATAGTCTGGTCAAAATCATGCAAAACTCAGGCATGGGAAAATTAATATTACTTATACGTCATAAGTTCCCACAGATTATATTATTCATTCGACCTAATGGTCTAAGGGAAAGAAATTAAGGAATTGGAAAAGTTACACGCATGTAGTAAAAAAAAAATATGATTAAATGTAAAATAAATATTTTTAAATGTAAAATTTATTTAGAAAATATAAAATAATTATTTGTAGTCGATAAATGATGCAAACCATTGGCAAAGAAAAATTTATTTATTATTTATACGACATATGAAATGAACAAAATATTAGTATTTAATATAAAATATTTACTATTATATATAAAATATAATTAATAAATATAATATAATTAATTTTTCTGGATATTCGGGTCAAATCTTTGGCAAAGAAAAAATAATACAATTTATACGATATATACGAAAAGATACATTCATGATGTTAACAATAATATGATTTAATATAAAATATTTATTTTTAAATAAAAAAATATAATTAATACATATAAAATAATTATTTTCACTCGATAGTCTGGTCAAAATCATGCAAAACTCAGGCATGAGAAAATTAATATTACTTATACGTCATAAGTTCCCACAGTTTATATTATTCATTCGACCTAATGGTCTAAGGGAAAAAAATTAAGGAATTGGAAAAGTTACACGCATGTAGTAAAAAAATATGATTAAATGTAAAATATTTATTTTTAAATATAAAATTTATTTAGAAAATATAAAATAATTATTTGTAGTCGATAGTTGGGTCAAAGTGATGCAAAACCATAGGCAAAGAAAAATTAATATTACTTATACGACATAGAAAAATTAAAATGACTTATACGAAAACATACACACAGGATGTGAAAAAATAATAGGATTTAATGTAAAATATTTTTTTTTTATTAAATATAAAATATAATTAGTAAAAATAAGATAATTATTTTTAATTGATAGTCCGGTCAAAATGTTGCAAAACCTCTGGTAAAGAAAAATTAATATTACTTATACAACATAGGTTCCAAAAATTTATATAAATCATACGTCTCAATGGTCTATTTTCCCAAAAAATTATAATATACAAAATCAGAGGATCTAAAAAGTATATTGTAGTATTTCGAAATATTGCCAAATTTTTATGCACTTACTGTCTCCTACCTTATGGCCACTTTAATATCCATCTCCTCATAAAGTTTTGTCATATCCGCATCAATAGTTTTTTCTAGTTGTGTTTCTATTGCCATTGATATATACGTATTCAAAAGGATGCGTACCAAGAAAAAACAAACCAACACAAAAACAAAACTTTCTAGTGCTGATTTGAATCGATGTAGAATTGCCTTTTCCTAGTTGTTTTTTTTTTTTTTTTTTTTTTTTTTTTTTTTTTTTTTTTTTTTAACAAACGATGATACATGGCAAGCAATTCATGTGCAAGATATGGACCAAATCAAATTGTCAAAAGTGATTTTTGATGTTTTTAAAACAAGTGTTCAATCGTTATGAAAATCTGACAACATCGATCGATGTCATGGTAAAATTGGTGTAAATTCTAGAAAAACTTTGTTTTTGAGACCATTTTGTAAAACGACAATATTAATCGTCTATGAAATGGTTGAGAATTTCCAAAAATTGCCGTATACACATAGATGAATGCATAGCGAAGAAGAATAAATGGGACAATAACGAAAAAAGAAATTTAGCAAATATGTAAATATTGTAGGAAGCTTCAAAGAAAGAAAATTACAAAAATTTTTAAATTTCTAAAGATGTTATCTTGTTTTACAAATATCAGCTGAGTACATATTTCATTATTTCGACAATTTTTCTATAATAATTGCGAATAAAAAATATTAATAATAATTTCTATAATATTTTCCTCATTATTATATTAGTCATACGTACCCATATACAACCATCTATAATAAAATAACTCATACGTTCCCGTGTTCTATAAAATTAATAATACTTATACGCATTATGGGACTTATATTTAATTATACATAAAAGATTTACTTGTTGACCATAATATTATAAAAAAATATTATTATAAATCTAAACATGGACCTTATAGAATATAACTTTTGGTTCAAAAAGTGTAGGTGGATGCCACAAATTATCGGAGCAATGTCCCAAAGATCATGGACAACATTTGGTGGATTATATATATTTGCTAGCTCCTAATAGTTTCTGTTTTCCCTCACCTTTTTGTGGTAAAGTCTTTTAAAATACAAATTAGTCCTTTTGTTTTGTTTTTTTTTTAAGATAAAGTTTACAAAATTTAAAGTTTTAATTTAACTATTACCTTAAAGTTTTTGTATAAATATCCTTTTCCCATCATTCATCATCTAAACTTACTCTGTCTATTCTACCTTTAACAAGGTAGTAAACATTTATATAAAATGAAAACATAAACCTTGGAAAACTTCTAACGACCATAATAAAAACATCAAAAATAAGAACTTTCTAAATTTTATACTTTAACAAAAAAAAAGAAAAAAAAACAGGAATGTATTTATTCCCCTTTTGTGGATTTTTTCATTAGTGGTGATTTTAAGTGCGAGGAGCTTAGCCATTTCCTTGTCTTTTACAGTTTACCTCTATTCGCTTTAAGTTGATTTACATGGAAATGAAATTTATTTTTTGTTCTTTGCAATTGTGGGAGGAAGCTTTTTAATCTGTTTTTGTTTTGATTCCTTGTTTCTTCGGTTGTCAAGATATCCCATAAAGATTTCACCTTACTATAAAAGGCCTTTTCCATAATCCACCATTGTTACGAGCTCCTCAGACTAATTTCCCTTCTTTTTATGAGATAATTAAAAAAACACTCTTGGGAATCTCATTAATTACATACGAAATTGAGCTTAGTGGGTTATAAAAGTAATTCAAGAAGGAGCATTTTTTTCTACACTTCTGAGATTTTGTTTGGGAAAATAAATTATTGATGACGAGGTGATGGTCAAGGAAAGAATTCAGGGAAAATTAGAGATCTACTGACAGCTGAAAGATGTAATTATAAAAAAATATATATATAAAAACCTTATAATAAAATTCTATTTTTACTTTATGTGTGGTGCAAATGTTACTGCTCATACGCTTAGATGGCCATCACCATAGCATGGATGGGGTATAGTAAATTTGTGATTCTGTTTGTAAAGCTTAGAAATATTGCTTTGAAACTCCATAAAGAAAATATAATCCTGGTCATGGTTTATATGGGGCCATATATGTTCGCAGAGGGCAAAGGCCTGGGCTCTGTGTTTTCGTTATTTTCGTTCGGGCTCTTGGATTGAAACGAGAATTCTTGGTATGCTCCTGATGGTCCCTTAACCGATATGGACAAAATTTTCTACGGTACTTTGGTGTATATACTGTATTGTGAAAACCCGTTTTTATACGCAATGCCATGGTGGTGGGTACATAATAAAAAATTAATATTCATCATACGCATATAGGGAATTTGAAATAATATTAATTATACGAAACGCTGTACTTCGAAGAACTTGTTTTTATTTTTTCAATTATAAAAGCATTAGAAATAATAGATATAAGAAGGAAATCGTAATCACGGTTCAAAAATAATCTTAGGCCGATAGCCTCTAGTTGCTATTGCCCGTATAAATAAGTTTATTGTAATTTGTAATTATAATAAATTAAAAAATAAATAAATAAATAATCTACCAGAATATGGAGAAAATTTTACCAAAAATCTACCAAACATAAAAATTAATTGTGCAAAATTTTATTTCTTTAGAGGAGTTTATCACAATTTTATTTTATAGAAAATTTTATCAAAATTTTATTTCTGTTGAAATTTTTGTCTAAATTTTATTTCTATAGAAAATTTTGTCAATATTTTATTTCAATAGAAAATTTTATCAAATTTTTATTTCTACAGAAATATTTTGCAAAAATTTTGTCAAAATGTTATTTCTATAGAAAATTTTATCAAACTTTTATTTCTATAGAAAATTTTACGAAAATTTTATTCCTATCGAGAATTTTGTCAAAATTTTACTTCTATAGAAAATTTTGTCAAAATTTTATTTCTGTAGAAAATTTTTGGAAAATTTTATTTGTATAGAAAATGTTGACAACATTTTATATCTATAGAATATTTTGTCAAAATTTTATTTCTATAGAAAATTTCGTCAAAATTTTATTTATATAGATACTTTTATCAAAATTTTATATCTATAGAAAATTTTGTCAAAATTTTATTTCTATAGAAAATTTTATCAAAATTTAATTTTTAAAGAAAATTTTGTCAAAATTTTATTTACATAGAAAATTTTGTAAACATTTTATATATAGGAAATTTTGTTAAAATTTTATTTCTATAGTAAATTTTGTCAAAATTTTATTTCTATAGAAAAGAAAATTTTGACAAAATTTTTTTCTATAGAAAATTTGGTTAAAATTTTATTTCTATAGAAAATTTGGTTAAAATTTTATTTCTATAGAAAATTTTGTCAAAATTTTATTTATATAGAAAATTTTGTCAACGTTTTATTTCTATAGAAAATTTTGTCAAAAATTTATTTCTGTAGAAAATTTTATCAAAATTTAAATTCTGCAGATAATTGTGTCAAAATTTTATTTCTATAGAAAATTTTATCAAAATTTTATTTCTATAGAAAATTTTGTCAAAATTGTATTTCTATAGAAACTTTGGTCAAAATTTTATTTCTATAGACAATTTTGTCAAAATTTTATTTCTATAGAAAATTTTGTCAACCTTTCATTTTTATAGAAAATTTTGTCAAAAATTTATTTCTATAGAAAATTTTGTCAAAATTTTATTTCTATAGAAAATTTTGTCAAAATTTTATTTCTATAGAAAATTTTGTCAACGTTTTATTTGTATAGAAAAATTTTTTAAAATTTTATTTCTATAGAAAAATTTGTCAAAATTGTATTTCTATAGAAAATTCTGTCAAAATTGTATTTCTGTAGAAAATTTTGTCAAAATTTTATTTCTATAGAAAATTTTGTCAAAATTTTATTTATATAGAAAATTTGGTCAAAATTTTATTTCTATAGAAATTTTTATCAAATTTATTCTCTATAGAAAATTTTCTGAAAATTTTATTTCTATGGAGCAATTTATCAAAATTTTAATTCATTTTATTTCTACAGAAAATTTTGTCAAAATTTTATTTCTATAGAAAATTTTGTCAATATTTCATTTCTATAGAAAATTTTGTCAAAACTTTATTTCTATAGAAAATTTTGTCAAAATTTTATTTCTATAGAAAATTTTGTCAACGTTTTATTTCTATAGAAAATTTTGTCAAAAATTTATTTCTGTAGAAAATTTTGTCAAAATTTTATTTCTATAGAAAATTTTGTCAAAATTTTATTTCTATAGAACATTTTGTCAACGTTTTATTTGTATAGAAAAATTTTTTAAAATTTTATTTCTATAGAAAAATTTGTCAAAATTGTATTTCTATAGAAAATTCTGTCAAAATTGTATTTCTGTAGAAAATTTTGTCAAAATTTTATTTCTATAGAAAATTTTGTCAAAATTTTATTTATATAGAAAATTTGGTCAAAATTTTATTTCTATAGAAATTTTTATCAAATTTATTCTCTATAGAAAATTTTCGGAAAATTTTATTTCTATGGAGCAATTTATCAAAATTTTAATTCATTTTATTTCCACAGAAAATTTTGTCAAAATTTTATTTCTATAGAAAATTTTGTCAATATTTCATTTCTATAGAAAATTTTGTCAAAACTTTATTTCTATAGAAAATTTTGTCAAAATTTTATTTCTATAGAAAACGTTTTATTTCTGTAGAAAATTTTGTCAAAATTTTATTTCCATTGAAAATTTTGTCAGAATTTTATTTCTATGGATAATTTTGTCAAAATTTTATTTCTATAGAAAATTTTGTCAAAATTTTATTTCTGTAGAAAATTTTATTTATTTTATAGAAATTTTTGACAACATTTTATATCTATTGAACATTTTATCAAAATTTTATCTCTATAGAAAATTTTCTGAAAATTTTGTCTAAATTTTATTTCTATAGAAAATTATATCAACATTTTATTTCTAGAGAAAATTTTGTCAAAATTTTATTTCTACTGAAAATTTTTTGTTAAAGTTTTACTTCTATAGAAAATTTTATCAACATTTTAGTTTTATAGAAAATTTTATCAAAATTTAATTTTTAAAGAAAATTTTTTCAAAATTTTATTTTCATAGAAAATTTTGTAAACATTTTATTTCTATAGAAAATTTTGTCAAAATTTTATTTCTATAGAAAATTTTGTCAACATTTTTGTTTTTATAGGAAATTTTGTTAAAATTTTATTTCTATAGTAAATTTTGTCAAATTTTATTTCTATGGAAAAGAAAATTTTGACAAAATTTTATTTCTATAGAAAATTTTGTCAAAATTTTATTTTGATAGAAAATTTTGTCAAAATTTTATTTTGATAGAAAATTTTGTCAAAATTTTATTTTTATAGAAAATTTTGTCAACGTTTTATTTCTATAGAAAATTTTGTCAAAAATTTATTTCTGTAGAATATTTTATCAAAATTTTATTTCTGCAGATAATTGTGTCAAAATTGTATTTCTATAGAAACTTTGGTCAAGATTTTATTTCTATAGACAATTTTGTCAAAATTTTATTTCTATAGAAAATTTTGTAAACGTTTCATTTCTATAGAAAATTTTGTCAACAATTTATTTCTATAGAAAATTTTGTAAAAATTTTATTTCTATAGAAAATTTTGTCAAAACTTTATTTCGATAAAAAATTTTGTCAAAGTTTTATTTCCTTAGAAAATTTTGTTAAACTTTTATTTCTATAGAAAATTTTGTCAACGTTTTATTTGTATAGAAAATTTTGTTAAAATTTTATTTCTATAGAAAATTTTGTTAAAATTGTATTTCTATAGAAAATATTGTCAAAATTGTATTTCTATAGAAAATTTTGTCAAAATTTTATTTCTATAGAAAATTTTGTTAAAATTTTATTTCTATAGAAAATTTGGTCAAAATTTTATTTCTATAGCAATTTTTATCAATTTTATTCTCTATAGAAAGTTTTCTGAAAATTTTATTTCTATGAAACAATTTATCAAAATTTTAATTCATTTTATTTCTACAGAAAATTTTGTCAAAATTTTATTTCTATAGAAAATTTTGTCAACATTTTTTCTCCATAGGAAATTTTGTTAAAATTTTATTTCTATAGAAAATTTTGTCAACATTTTATTTTTATAGAAAATTATGTCAAAATTTTATTTCTATAGAAAATTTTGTCAAAATTTTATTTCTATAGAAAATTTTGTCAAAATTTTATATCTATAGAAAATTTTGTCAAAATGTTATATCTATAGAAAATTTTGTCAAAATTTTATATCTATAGAAGATTTTGTCAAAATTTTATTTCTATAGATAATTTTCTCAAAATATTATCTTTATAGAAAATTTTATCAAAATTTTATTTCTATGGAAAATTTTGTCAAAATTGTATTTCTATAGAAAATTTCGTTAAAATTTTATTTCTATAGAAAATATTGTCATATTTTTTAGTGTCTGTCCTTAGGTGTCAACTTGTTTTTGTTTCTTTATTCAAATATTAATTATAACAAATATATATTTTAACACTTATTTTGTAACAAGATTACTAATTGCTTTTTCATTATTTTTTTTTTTTCATTGCAGGTAAATATCATGAACACAAAGCAAAGCTAACAATATCACTAAATATTTGAATATCAATTTGAGTCACAATGTGTCTACTCCGATCTGAAAGTGAATGACTCATATAGAAAAATTAAAAGGAGACATTTACCAATGACGTCGCCTATATTTTATCCTCAACTGAATATCCCATACAAATGGGGTATTTTGAAGTGGAATTAAAATGAATAAAATTGAAATGTGTTAATACCGCCCACATACCTATAAGGAAATAAGAAGCACAAAGAAAGTCATATAGCAAGATTTAAAACAGCAGAAAAGTTTAAGGTAATAATGTAAGTAAATGTTTTAATCGGGATTTATTGAAGTATTGGATTAAGGGTTCTTATGAATTATGTTTTTTTTTTCATGGTGGAGTTTCTTTTCCCGTAAAATTTAATAAGAAAATTTTATTAAAAATAAAATTAAAAAAAAATAATAATATTACAATGAGAATTAAATTTAACATTAAAAGTAAATTTAAAATTTTAATATTAATATTAATTTTAATCTTCATTTTAATTTTTATTAAAAAAATTTAAATTGCATTTAAAATTTAAATGAAAATAGAAAATTAAATTTACAACTATATGTTATTTGACTTAAAATTAATTTATTCCGATATGGTCCAACTTTGGTATGGTTGTTAGCGGCCATATACTAACACCACGTTCCAAATTTGAACCGGATCGGATGAATTTTTCTCCTCCAAGAAGCTCCGGAGGTCAAATCTGGAGAACGGTTTATATGGGGGCTATATATAATTATGGACCGATATGGACCAATTTTGGCACGGTTGTTGGAGACCATATACTTACACCACGTTCCAAATTTGAACCGGATCGGATGAATTTTTCTCCTCCAAGAGGCTCCGCAAGCCAAATCTGGCGATCGGTTTATATGGGGGCTATATATAATTATGGACCGATGTGGACCAATTTTTGCATGGTTGTTAGAGACCATATACCAATACCATGCACCAAATTTCAGCCGGATCGGATGAAATTTGCTTTCCTTAGAGGCTTCGAAAGCCAATATGGGGGGATCGGTTTATATGGGGGCTATATATAATTATGAACAGATGTGGACCAATTTTTGCACGGTTGTGAGAGACCATATAGCAACACCATGTACCAAATTTCAGCCGGATCGGATGAAATTTGTTTCTCTTTGAAGCTCCGCAAGCCAAACCTGGGGATCGGTTTATATGGGGGCTATACATAATTATGGACCGATATGGACCAATTCTGGCATGGTTTTTAGAGACCGTATACTAACACAATGTTGCAAATTTCAAACGGATCGGATGAAATTTGCTTCTCTTAGAGGCTCCGCAAGCCAAATCTGGGGATCGGTTTATATGGGGGCTATATATAATTATGAACAGATGTGGACCAATTTTTGTGAGTGAGAGACCATATATCAACACCATGTGCCAAATTTCAGCTGGATCGGATGAAATATGCTTCTCCCCCATCCTATGGTGGAGGGTATAACTAAAGTTAACCCTAAAATTTAAGTAAAAATTATAATGTCTACAAATAAATTGGTAAAAACAATTAAATCTCATTTCATTTAATTTAAGTTTATTTTTGTTTTCTCGTAAAAAAAACATTTATTTTAATTTAAATAAATAATAAAACCCCCGAATTTTTCTCTATGCATACTTTATTTTAACCCTCTTTGATCATATGACCCTCAAAATTTTCCCTTGCCCTTTCGTTATACGTTAAGGTCATTTGTCATGCCAGCAATTCACTGGCATAAATAAAAGCCAAGCAATATTTTCAACTCTCCTGCTTCAATTGACGCAAAAAATTGCAATTCATAGAGAAGGCAGCAAAAAAATGCATACGTTATGAATTTAACAATATTTGTTTTTTTTTCTCAATTTGTTTTTTTTTTTGCAGTTATTAATTTTCATTTCATATACAGACATATCCAATGTGTATGGATATACATGCATACATAAATATATGCATGTATATAAATCTATATAAAATAAACCGATCAAATTGTTGCATTATTTATGACTGCATATTGTCATTGGCATTGAGAGAGACGTTTTCAATTTTTGAATGTAACTGCGTCAACTGCCGTAGTAGTAACAGCAACAGAAACAAAAACAAAAACGAAATCGAAAAAATCAACTTCGTCACTGCTAGCAAATATTTATTGAATATTACTCAGATTTATAGGTGCCTGAGCGGCAGGAGGCATTTTGTGGATGCCCGGCCATGCGTTGCTATGCAACAGTTGGGTTCAAGGAAAAGAGCAGGGCTTTAAAAACAACTTTTAAACACATATCTTTTGAGGATACAATTAAATTAAATTTTAATTTAATTTAAAATGATAGTGAACTTATTAAGGGAACAAAATCCATTTCATTCAAATTATGTAAAATAACAAAAAAAATAAAAAAAAAAAATAAATAAAAATGGGCATTCGTCCAGCCATGTGTCGAACTCTATCACAATCGAAGATACCGGTTAAACACCCATCCCTCTTACATCGGCATATGGTTTCCAGCCCGGCACTTCTGTTGCTCTGACATATAGAAGGGCATATCGGTTGATAAATACGCCAGTTATGACCAAATTAGTGCTAAATATAAAAGGCAGCTATATCTAAATTTGAACCGATTTTTTCCTAAATCACTGGAAGTTGTCGTAGTAAAGCTCTGTGTCAAATTTGAGGATTATCGGACTTAAACTACATAACATAATCACGCTGGCAGACGAACAGAAAGGCAGGCAGACAGACAGATGGACGGGCATCGTAGATCAACTCAAAATTGGATAATACCGAAGCTTTCACAGACAGACGGATACACAGACACGAATGGACAGACGGGTTTTGATCAGACAGATAGAAAAACAGGCAGAGACTAGACAGACAGCAGGGCATCGGTAAATCGACTCAGAATTAGATTCTGCCAGAGTTTTAACAAACAATATTTTCTATAGAAATAATATTTATTCAATTAAAAATTATTGATAAAAAACACCTCGAAATAACATTTTGAAATTAAAATTTGAAAAATATATAATTTTGAGAAATTTTTCTATAGAAATAATATTTTGATATAAATATCTATAGAAATAAAATTTGTCAGAATTTTTTATTGAAATAAAATTTTGTCAAAATAAATTTTGCAAAAAAATTCTATAGAATTAAAATTTTATGAAATTTTTCTATTGAAATAAGTTAAAAAAAAAAATTGAGAAAATTTTCTATCGAAATTAAAATTGGAAAAAAAATTCTATAGAAATTAAATTTTGCAAAGATTTGCTACAGAAATACAATTTTGGAAAAAATTTTCTATAGAAATAAAATTTTGCAAAAATTTTCTATAGAAATAAAATTTTGATAAAAATCTCTACAGAAATAAAACTGTAAGAAAATTGTTTATAGAAATATAATTTTGTCAAAATTTTCTACAGAAATTAAGATTTGAGAAAATTTTCTATTGAAATAAATAAAAAAATATTGAAATAAATTTTAAAAAAATTTAAAAATTTTTCTATCAAAATAAAAATTGGAGAAAACATTTTATACAAATAAAAAATTCCAAGCGATTTTGTACAGAAATACAATTTTGGCAAAATTTCTATAGAAATAACATTTTGAGAGAATTTTATATAGAAATAAAATTTTGTTAGTTGACCTTTGGAATTTTACAATTTTGGGATTTTTTGTTTGGCCTGATGTCATGGACTAATGAAAAATGCTGGTGTTAATGTTTTTAATTACTTTTTATTGAAATATTGCTGTTCTCGGATATTTCGATACACCATCGGTGATCATCTTCAGCGAGATATTATATTTTACAAAGTAATAGACTTTCTCATTACAAGTTAGACATGAGCATTGTAAGGAGAAAGTCTATTACTTTGTAAAATATAATATCTCGCTGAAGATGATCACCGATGGTGTATCGAAATATCCGAGAAAAGCAATATTTCAATAAAAAGTAATGAAAAACATTAACACCCGCATTTTTCATTAGTCCATGACCTCAAGCCAAACAAATGATCCCAAAATTAGAAATAAAATTTTGATAAAAATGTCTACAGGAAAAAATTGTACGAATTTTTTTTTTCTGGAAATAAAATTTTCTATAGAAATTATTTTTGAGCAAAATTTTTATTGAAATAAATTAAAAAGAAATTAAGAAAATTTTCTATCGCAATAAAAATTTATCCATAGAAATAATCTTCTAAAAATTTTTTTTAGAAATAAATTTTTGGGAAATTGTTCTTTAGAAATTAATTTTTTAGAACTAAAATTTTGACAAAAATTTTTATAGAACTAACATTTTGACAATATTTTCTTTAGAAATAAAATTTTCACAAAATTTTCCATTGAAATAAAGTTTTGTCAAAATTTTTTATACAAATACATTTCTGTGAAAATTATCTTTAGAAATTAGAATTTGAGAAAATTTGATAAAATTTTCTATAGAAATAAAATTTCGCCAACAATATTTGTTCGATAAAATTTGTCCATAGAAATAATCTTCTAAAAATTTTCTTTGGAAATCAAAATTTGGGAAAATTTTCTATAGAAATAACATTTTGAGAAAATTTTCTATATACATGAAAGTTTGACAAAATTTTCTATAGAAAAAAATTTTGACAAAATTTTCTATAGAAATAAAATTTTAACAAAATTTTCTATAGAAAAAATTTGAGAAATAAAGTTATAGAAATAAACTTTTGATTAAAATCTCTACATAAAAAAATTGTAAGAAATTTTTTTTCTGGCAATAAAATTTTCTATAGAAATTATTTTTGAGAAAATTTTCTATTGAAATAAATTAAAAAGAAATTGAGAAAATTTTCTATCGCAATAAAAAGTAGAAAAAAATTTTCTATAGGAATAAAATTTTGCGAAAATGTTCTATAGAAATAAGAATTTGAGAAATTTTTCTATGAAAATAACATATTGCAAAAATTTCCTATAGGAATAAAATTGTTGAAAAATTTTATATAGAAGTTACATCTCGAAAAATTTTTCTATGGAAACAAATTTAAAAAAAACCAGTAAGGAAAGTCTAAAGTCGGGCGGGGCCGACTATATTATACCCTGCACCACTTTGTAGATCTAAATTTTCGATACCATATCACATCCGTCAAATGTGTTGGGGGCTATATATAAAGGTTTGTCCCAAATACATACATTTAAATATCACTCGATTTGGACAGAATTTGATAGACTTCTACAAAATCTATAGACTCAAAATTTAAGTTGGTTAATGCACTAGGGTGGAACACAATGTTAGTAAAAAAATATGCGAAACATTTAAATCTGAAGCAATTTTAAGGAAACTTCCCAAAAGTTTATTTATGATTTATCGCTCGATATATATGTATTAGAAGTTTAGGAAAATTAGAGTCATTTTTACAACTTTTCGAGTAAGCAGTGGCGATTTTACAAGGAAAATGTTGGTATTTTGACCATTTTTGTCGAAATCAGAAAAACATATATATGGGAGCTATATCTAAATCTGAACCGATTTCAACCAAATTTGGCACGCATAGCAACAATGCTAATTCTACTCCCTGTGCAAAATTTCAACTAAATCGGAGTTAAAAATTGGACTCTGTGGTCATATGAGTGTAAATCGGGCGAAAGCTATATATGGGAGATATATCTCAATCTGAACCGATTTCAACCAAATTTGGCACGCATAGCAACAATTCAAATTCTACTCCCTGTGCAAAATTTCAACTAAATCGGAGCAAAAAAATGGGCTCTGTGGGCAAATGAGTGTAAATCGGGCGAAAGCTATATATGGGAGCTATATCTAAATCTGAACCGATTTGGCTGATATTTTGCAAGTTTTTCGAGACTCATAAAATATTCGGATGTACGGAATTTGAGAAAGATCGGTTGATATACACGCCAATTATGACCAGATCGGTGAAAAATATATATGGCAGCTATATATAAATCTGAACCGATTTTTTCCAAAATCAATAGGGATCGTCTTTGAGCCGAAACAGGACCCTATACCAAATTTTAGGACAATCGGACTAAAACTGCGAGCTCTACATTGCACACAAAAATACATCAACAGACAGACAGACAGACGGACAGACAGACAGACAGACAGACAGACAGACAGACAGACAGACAGACGGACATCGCTAAATCGACTCAGAATTTAATTCTAAGACGATCGGTATACTAAACGATGGGTCTCAGACTTTTCCTTCTTGGCGTTACATACAAATGCACAAACTTATTATACCCTGTACCACAGTAGTGGTGAAGGGTATAAAAATTAGAACATTTTCTATCTGGAAATAAAATTTTCTCAAAATTTTCTATAGAAATTAATTTTGAGAAAATTTTCTATGGAAATAAATTAAAAAGAAATTGAGAAAATTTTTTATCGCAATAAAAATTGGAGAAAATTTTCTATAGAAATAAAATTTTGCGAAAATGTTCTATAGAAATAAGAATTTGAGAAAATTTTCTATGAAAATAACATATTGCCAAAATTTGCTATAGGAATACAATTGTTGAAAAATTTTATATAGAAGTTAAATTTAGAAAACATTTTCTATGGAAATAAATTAAAAAAAAAAATTGAGAAAATTTTCTATCGAAATAAAAATTGACGAAAAATTTCTATAGAAATAAAATTTTTCAAAGATTTCCTACAGAAATACAATTCTCAGAAAATAAAGTTCTGCCAAAAGCACACCTTTAAAAGCACTTCCAAAAATGTCCTCCCAAAGATATTCTTTAGTTTAACTACACAGGAAATTCTTTTAATTCAATTTTTTATAACTCGCTTTTGTCATATTTTTGATGGATAATTTTAATTTTTTTTATTTCAAATGGGTTAAAACATAGTAAGAATTAATAAAATGGTACAAATTTTTAAAATTTTGTCGCAGAAAAATGTTAAATGTAATCTGGAAAAATTGCGAATTTTTGGAAATATTTGAGGTCAAATGTTTCAGACAAGTGTTGAAATGCATTAAAAATCATAGAAAATTATAAAATTTAATTATGTGGCTAATTATCATAAAATTGTCAAATACACATCCAAAACAATAATTTCGGATCACACCTTAAGAAGTGATGAAAATTCAGTGCAAAGGTGGACATCCATCCTATGACAAGCCCATGTTAAATTCATCGCTTCTGCGTCAATTTTGCACCACTTCCGGATCCAAAAATAACATTTTCACTACTTTTTTGGCGACGCTTTTTTGCTGGGTTATGACAAAATTTTTTATAAAAATAAAATTTTCTATAGAAATAAGAATTTGAGAAATTTTTCTATACAAATAAAATATTGCAAAAATTTCCCAGTAAAAAAATTTGGAAGTTCTTCTCAAGGCACAACTTTAAAAGAACTTCCAAAAATGCTCTTCCAAAGATGTTCTTTATTTTAACTGTACAGGAAGTTCCATCTTCTAAAAATTTTCTTTAGAAATCAAAATTTGGGAAAATTTTCTATTAAAATAAAATTTTGACAAAATTTTTTATAGAACTAAACAACTTTGACAGAATTTTCTATAGAAATAAAATTTTAACAAAATTTTCTATTGAAATAAAGTTTTGTAAAAATTTTTTATACAAATACATTTTTGGGAAAATTATCTATAGAAATTAGAATTTGAGAAAATTTGATAAAATTTTCTATAGAAATAAAATTTCGCCAACAGTACTAAAATTTATCCATAGAAATAATCTTCTAAAAATTTTCTTTAGAAATCAAAATTTGGGAAAATTTTCTATTAAAGTAAAATTTTTAAAAAAAAATTTTATAGAACTAAACAACTTTGACAAAATTTTCTATAGAAATAAAATTTTGCAAAAATTTTCTATAAAAAATAAATTTTTGCAAAAATTGTCTATAGAAATTTTAGAAATGGAACAAAATTTTGCAAAAATATAATTTATCAAAAGTCATTCATTTATTTATCTCTAAAGAATAACAATTTTTAGAATAAATAAAAAATTGGTATTGTCTTCTGAGGCCAGATTTAAAAGATTTGTTAAATTTTCCTAATATAACTTCAAAATATATTTGCTATGTTTTTCTCATAGCTGCTAATAAATCTAAAATTTGAATTTCTAGGCAAGAGAAAAAAAGGTGCTTTGTATTGCTTGTAGTTTAATAAAAATGCCAAATAAACAATGTGAAAAAATATATAAACGCATATATATATATGCGTGTGCAGAAGAATTCAGCGTATTTGGTTACTGTTTATTTTTTTCGCTACTATTGTTGTTTATTTTAGCGTTTTGTTTTACCCCTACCCATTTTTTGCGGTTGATTGCATAGCGCATGCAATTCCATGGGCAATGATAAAAGCCGGCTAACCAGTCATCGTTGTTGCGAGTTTTTCTATTTCGTTTTGTTTTGTTTTTTTCTTCATGAGTTTTTTTTTTACACTGTATTTTTTGTATTTCTGGATTTTTTTTGTTTTTTTTTCTGCGACTCTGCACGATTTATTTGCACTAAACATTAATTATAAACAATAATGGGAATTTAACTGTTTCCACTTAATTTAACTGTGAACAAGGAACTCGAACCCCCTTCTAGGTTTCTAACAACTGTTGTCCGTATTACTAAAGACGACTTGTTTTCCTAGATTATTAACTTCATTAATGTCATAAATGATACGAATTTGTTTATGTTTTTTTTTGTTGTTTCCAAACGGCCATAAAAAAAGGCAACTGAAAAGTCGACAAGTCAACAATATCTTCATTAACAATTACGACCATACAAATTGACAGCACTTTTTCACTTCACTGGTTATTGTTTATTACCATGTTTATTAAATGTTTACCCTTTTTTATAAAGACAGCTCGTGACACGACTTTTTGTAAAGCATGATTGAGTGGTTCAAGCTAAACGGGGAGGGACAAAATTAAATTTCGATAAAATCTTTCTATGGAAATAAAATTGGGACCAGATTTTCTATAGAAATAAAATGTAACAAAATGTCGCTATAGAAATAAAATTTTCACAAAATTTTGTATAAAACAAAATTTTGCGACAATTTTCTATAGAAATAAAATTTTTCAAAAAAATTCTATAGAAATGAGATTTTCAGAAAATTTTCTAAAGAAATAACATTTTCAGAAAATTTTCAGCCTAAATAAAATTATTTTCTGCAAATTTTATTTTATTTATATAAAATTTGCAGAAAATTTTCTATAGATATAAAATTTGCAGAAAATTTTCTATAGAAATAAAATTTGCAGAAAATTATCTATATAAATAAATTTTTCAGAAATTTTCTATAGAATAAAAATCTTGAAAAAAATTTCTATAGAAACAAAATTTTCTGTAAATATAAAATTTTGAAAAAAAATCTATAGAAATAAAATGTTGACAAAATTTTCTTTAGAAATAAAATTTTGACAAAATTTTCTATAGAAATAAAATTTTGACAAAATTGTCTATAGGAATTAAATTTTTGAAAAAATTCTTTATAGGAACAAAATTAAAAAAAAAATCTAAAAAAAATCTAAGAATAAAAATTTGATAAAGGTTTTTATAGAAATAAAATTTTGATAAAATTTTCTACAGAAATAAAATTTTGACAAAATTTTCTATTGAAATAAAATTTTGACAGAATTTCCTATTGAAACAAAATTTTGGAAAAATTTTCTATAGATATAAAATTTTGAAAAATTTTTCTATAGAAATTAAATTTTGACAAATTTAAAAAAAAAATTAAAATTAAATAATAAAAATAAAATTTTGCAAAAAGTAGCGATAGAAATAAAATTTTCAGAAATTTTTGTACAAAGTACAATTTTGAGAAAATTTTCTATAGAGATAACATTTTAAGAAAATTTGCTATAGAAATAAAATTTTAACAAAATTTTCTATAGAAATAAATACAAATATAATTTTCACAAAATTTCTATAGAAATTAAATGTTGAAAAAAAAATTCCATAGATGATTGAGTGGTTTAAGCTAAACGGAGAGGGACAAAATTAAATTTCGATAAAATCTTTCTATGGAAATAAAATTTAGCAGAGATCGCTATAAAAATAAAATTTTCACAAAAATTTGGATAAAACAAAATTTTGCGAAAATTTTCTATAGAAATAATTTCTTTCAAAAAAATTTATAGAAATGAAATTTTCAGAAAATTTTCTTTCGAAATGAAATTTTCAGAAAATTTTCTATAGTAGTAAAATTTTCAGAAAATTTTCTATTGTAGTAAAATTTTCAGAAAATTTTCTATTGTAGTAAAATTTTCAGAAAATTTTCTATAGTAATAAAATTTTCAGAAAATTTTCTATAGAAATAAAATTTTGAAAAAATTTTTTATAGAAATAAAATTTTGAAAAAATTTTCTATAGAAATAAAATTTTGATAATTTTTTTTTAATTGTCTATAGGAATACAAAATTTCTTAAAATAAAAACAAAATTTTCTATAGAAATAAAATTTTGACAAATTTTTCTATAGAAAAAAAAATTTTGACAAGATTTTCTATAGAAATAAAATTTTGAATAGAATTTCTATAGAAATAAGATTTTGACAAATTTTCTATAGAAACAAAATTTGTACAAAATTTTCTATAGAAATAAAATTTTCACAGAATTTTCTACAAATATAATATTTTGACAGAATTTTCTACAAAAATAAAATTTTGCAAAAAGTAGCGATAGAAATAAAATTTTCAGAAATTTTTGTACAAAGTACAATTTTGAGAAAATTTTCTATAGAAATAAAATTTTAAGAAAATTTTCTATAGAAATAAAATTTTGACAAAATTTCTATAGAAATAAAATTTTGAAAAAAATTTCCATTGGTGATTGAGTGGTTCAACCTAACGGAGAGGGACAAAATTCAATTTCGATAAAATCTTTCTATGGAAATAAAATTTAGCAGAAATCGCCATAGAAATAAAATTTTCAGAAAATTTTCTATAGAAATGAAATTTTCAGAAAATTTTCTATAGAAATAAAATTTTCAGAAAATTTTCTATAAAAATAAAATTTTGAAAAAAATTTCTATATAAATAAAATTTTGAAAAAAAATTATATATAAATAAAATTTTGAAAAAAATTTCTATAGACATAAAATTTTGACAAAACTTTCTATAGAAATAAAATTTTCGTAAAATTTTTTTTTATAGATAAAAAATTTTGACTAAATTGTCCATAACATAGGAATGAAATTTTGATAAAATTTCCCTACAAATAAAATTTGAACAAAATTGTCTATAGGAATAAAATTTTCTTAGAAATAAAATTTTGACGAAATTTTTTATAAGAATTAAATTTTCAAAAAAATTTCTATAGACAAAACATTTTGGCAAATTTTCTATTTAAATAAATTTTTGAAAAAATGTTCTATGAAAATAAAATTTTGCAAAAAGTAGCTATAGAAATAAAATTTTCAGAAATTTTTGTATAAACTACAATTTTGAGAAAATGTTCTATAGTAATAAAATTGTAACAAAATTTTCTATAGAAATAAAATGTTGACAAAATTAGCTATAGAAATAAAATTTTCTATAGAAATAAAACTTTGACAAAAATTTCCATTGAAATAAAATTTTTACATAATTGTCTATAGGATTAAAATTCTATAGAAAAATTTGTAGAATTTTTTTCTATAGAAAATTTTTGCAAAATTTTAGTTCTATTTATTTTTTCTATAGAAAATTTTGTCAAAATAGAATTTTGGAAAAATTGTCTATAGGAATAAAATTTTGATAAAATATCCCTACATATAAAATGTTAACAAAATTGTCTATAGGAATACAATTTTCTTATAAATAAAATTTTGAAAAAATTTTCTATAGGAATTAAATTTTGAAAAAATTCTCTATAGGAATAAAATTTTGATAAAATCTTCCTACAAATAAAATTTTAACAAAATTATCTATAGAAATACAATTTAATCTAGAAATACAATCTAAAAATAAAATTTTGACAAAATTTCCTTAGAAAAAAATTTTGACAAAATTTTCTATAGAAATAAAATTTTAAGAAAATTTGCTATAGAAATAAAATGTTAAGAAAATTTGCTATAGAAATAAAATTTTGACAAAAATTTCCATTGAAATAAAATTTTGACATAATTGTCTATAGGAATAAAATTTTGGCAAAATTGTCTATAGGATTAAAATTCTTTAGAAAAAATTTGCAAAAATTTTTGCAAAATTTGATTTCTATAGAAAATTTCGCAATATTTTAGTTTTATAGAAAACTTCCGCACAATTTGATCTTTTTTTCACTTCTATAGGAAATTTTCTTAAAATTTATTTCTGTTGAACTTTTCTCAGAATTTCACCTCTATGGTAATTTTTCTCAAAATTTTCTTTCAACAGAAAATTCTTTCAAACTGTTGTAAAAAAAACTATTTCTAGAGAAAATTTTTACAAAATTGAGTTATCTATCCCAGCCAGATCTATACTAAAGGCTATGGAAAAGTTCATTCGTCCGAACCGAAACATATACAGTCTGGGCGTGTATAGATTTGTATCTGGTGTTTTCTTTTCAATGGTTGTATTGATCAAGTTCCTTAATCTAATTTGTCCATAAATATTAATTGTAACTTTTGTCCATAATAATTAATTGTAAATTTTTATATAATATTTTTACAAAATTTTATTTCTTTAGAAAATTTTTACAAAATTTTATTTCTTTAGAAAATTTTTACAAAATTTTATTTCTATAGAAAAAGAAAAAAACTGGTTTCAATTAAAACTCCAGAAGAATTGAATTCTGACCCTTTGTCTGTCCATTTGCATGTTCGACAGTCTGTCTGCCTATACACGCAGAGAAGGAATATGATCACCTCAACCATGTTTTGAAAGCAAAATGTTATTTTTGGACGGTGACCATGGAACATTTTTGTCGCAAAAATGTTGTTTTCTCGGCAAACATATACATGGTTGCCGAAGTCAGACATATGCTTTTTGAGAAAATAACATGGTTGCCGCAAACATATTACATGTTCTCCGTCCAAAAATAACATTTTGCTCTCGAACCATGGTTGAGGTGATCATATTCCTTCTCTGGGTGTACGATAGAATTAAATTCTGAGCCAATTTATCGATGTCGGTCTGTCTGGCATCAGTCTGTCTGTCCGTTTTTATGTACGTCTGTCTATCCCTCGGTCTGTTAAAACTTCGCTTGGTAAGTCCGTCTGTCCGCCGGTCTATGTGTCCGTTAGTTCGTCTTTCTCTTTATATGACTGTCTGTCAGCTTGGGCATTTATTTTTGTGTTCTGAAGTACAGCTCGCAGTTTAAGCCCGATCGTGCTACTTTTGTCAGAGAATGTTACTACGGCTCCAAAAAATTCTCCATTGATTTTAGAATAAATTGGTCCACATTTAAATTTAGCTGCCTTTTGTGTTTATCGCCGATTTCATATAATTTTCTATAAAAAAAAATTACGGAAAATTTTCTATAGAAATAATTTCTTCAGAAAAATTTCTATAGAAATATTTTTTTTAAAACATTTTCTATAGAAATAATTTTTTTAAAAAATTTTCTATAGAAATAATTTTTTTCAGAAAAATTTCTATAGAAAAAAATTTGAGAGAATTTTGTATAGACACAAAATTTTTACAAAATTTTCTATACAAATTAAATTTTGAATAAAAGTACTGCAAAAATTAAATATTAACAACATTTTTCATAGAAATAATTTGTTTACATTATCTGGTAAAATATCAATTAATCTCTCTTCAAATATTCTAACTATTGGCCTCTTAATTAATTGTGATGTTTATTTCGCCATTGTCTGTACAAATGGAGTGAATAAAATCGCGTGTTTATATGTGGATAAACCACTTTAGAGTCTTGTTAATTAATACATTATTCCAAGTTAATATGTTTTTGTGAAAAAGTCATAGTTATTCTAGTGCATTATATATGACCATAATTTTTACTAATATTTTTAGTGTAAAAAAAATGTTAGCCATAAACTTTGTGTTCTAATCTGAGAATCTATGTCAAGTTTATCAGCACAAAGTTGCTATCATATGTGCAAATAGAGGCTGGAGATGTGGTCAAGGTAAATATGTTAGCTTAGAAAAAATTATGGTTTGTTTCTAAAAAAAAAAACATGGTTATAGGAAATTTTCAATTTGTAAATTGACCAAAGGTTGCTATAAACCAGGATTGAAAAAACTATGTTTTATGACTGAGTATCAGTAATTATTTCTTTTTTTATTTTACCTTGCCCTTGCAAGATAAAAAAAAATCAAATAACTAACCTTTTATCACGAGTGCACTTGATTTAATTCCCATCAATCTCTTAACATACGGTCAATAGCTATTCTAAATATTTAAAATGTCAACAAATTGCTGCAAATACTGACTGGAGCAACCGTGCGATAAATAAATATTTGCCTTTTACAAACAGTCTGTGTGAGTAATTAAACGAGCTCTATTCTTCTTCAGTTTTTTTGTTTGGGAAATTGAAGTAAACACAATTATGAGAGACAGCAGGCAGGCTGAAAGGCAGACAAGCAACATTATCAAATAGAGATGGACGGCTGTCAAATCATCAGACCATTTAGACAAAATGACAAAGACATCACAAGCCAGCGAAAAAACGAAGGCAGGCAGACAGACAGACATCTCCATTGGCTGGATGATCTAAGCTTGAGTGAGCTTTTACTGGAAAACATATACAGAATTGCACATAAAAATATGTTTATGATTACAAGCAAAATTGTAAATATGAGATTTCCCGTGGATTTTTATTTTTGTCTAACAAAATTTCGCACCCTATAAAGCTACTTGTAATGGGGGTTTTTGTTGAAACCAATTAAATTTTATTTAAATTGTTCATAAACAAAAATTAAATATAAAATTTGCATAACGGTTATGTATGTTTTTTTAGCCTAAATTTTTATAACTCTCATATGTGGCGTATGAATGATATTAATTTTGGTTTTCTAGGGGGCGTATAAGTATTATAAATTAATGGTGGGAATATAACAAAAAAGGGCTTGCGTATGCATGTATAAAACCTGAGTGAATTTTTAAATATATTTGAAATAGCTTTAAATTTATTTTTGTCTTCTACTACAATTTTTTGATGCTGTAGATTGTTATTATCCAAAATATTTAAATAATCCCGAAAATTTCGGCATCCGATTTATTTAGATACCCTAAAATTATAAAAGTCAACATTTATGTAATTTTTAAATATTTATTAAAAAAAATCATTGCCCCTAAAATTATCTAGATATTTGTGGTAGATGATATCACGACAATGGAAAACCTGTCATGCGAGATGTTCTATGTGTGTGAAATCTTATTCATAACACTGATCTCTCTCTCTCTCATACGCTCGTGGTCTCTTTTTATACCCATCTTTTTACGTTCATACACAGGGTTGCCATTTTGGTCCGAATTTTCTATAGAAATAAAATTTGAAAAAATTTTCTATAGATATAGAATTTTGACAAAATTTTCTATAGAAATAAAATTTTGACAAAATAAAATTTTGACAAAATTTTCTATGGACATAAAATGTTGACAAAATTTTCTATAGACATAAAATTTTGACATTTTCTATGGAAATAGAATTTTGACAAAGTTTTCTATAGAAATAAAATTTGGCAAAGTTTTGTATAGACATTAAATTGTGACAAAATGTTCTAAATAAACAAAATTTTTACAAAGTTTTCTATAGAAATAAAATTTTGACAAAATTTCCTATAGAAAATAAAATTTTGACAAAATTTCCTATAGAAAATAAAATTTTGACAAAATTTTGTATAGACATAAAATTTTGGCAAAAGTTTTTAACGAAATAAAATTTTGGCAAAATTTTCTATAGAAATAAATGTTTAACAAAATTTTCTATAGAAATTAAATTTTGACAAATATTTCTATAGATATAGAATTTTGACAAAATTTTCTATAGAAATAAAGTTTTCACAAAATTTACTAAAGAAATAAAATGTTTACAAAATTTTCTGTAGAAATAAAATTTCGACAACATTTTCTGTAGAAATAAAATTTTGACAAAATTTTCTATAGAAATAAGATTTTGACAAAATTTTCTCTAGAAATAAAATTTTTACAAAATTTTCTATAGAAACAACATTTTGACAAAATTTTCTATAGAAATTAAATTTTGACAAATATTTCTATAGATATAGAATTTTGACAAAATTTTCTATAGAAATAAAGTTTTCACAAAATTTTCTAAAGAAATAAAATGTTTACAAAATTTTCTGTAGAAATAAAATTTCGACAACATTTTCTGTAGAAATAAAATTTCGACAACATTTTCTGTAGAAATAAAATTTTTACAAAATTTTCTATAGAAACAACATTTTGACAAAATTTTCTATATAAATAAAATTTTTACAAAATTTTCTATATAGATAAAATTTTGACAAAATTTTCTATAGAAATAAAATTTTGACAAAATTTTTTGTAGAAATACAATTTTGACAAAGTTTTCTATAGAAATAAAATTTTGACAAAATTTTCTGTAGAAATAAAATTTCGCCAATTTTTCTATATAAAAAAAAAATTTTGACAAAATTTTCTATAGAAATATAATTTTGACATAATTTTCTATAGAAATAAAATTTTGACAAAATTTTCTATAGAAATAAAATGTTGATAAAATTTGCTATAGACATAAAGAAATAAAAATTTTGAAAAGAATAAAAAATTTGACTAAATTTTCTATCGAAGTAAAATGTTGGAAAAATTTTAAGTGTTAAATGATTAAATGATTAATTTCATTTGGAACAAGTAAGTAAAGTAGAAAGTCGGGCGGGGCCGACTATATCATACCCTAAACCACCATTGCAGAATTAGTAATCATAAGCATTTGTGGGGTAACATATAGGTCTGGGAGATAAACCGCAGTTGCATATTTAAGAAAATTAAGGGGTACATGTCTATGGTTGCTTTGTGTCAATCTGGCTATAGCTCATAGTCAATGTTGCCACGGAAAATGTTCGGTTTACCCTACAAGGACAAAAAAAGTTCCCTACTTTCCCATACATTCCCAAACAATTTTCCATACTATATTTTTCGTTAAATTTAAAAAATTTTACAAAACAAAAGTGGTTCTAAGTACTCTATTATCTTAAACCATGAATATGCAACGTTTATAACTGAGAATATAAATTTGTATTACCACAACGGTTGCCACAGTTGGTAGTATTCTACCCAAATTAGTAATCTTTTTTGTAAAAATCTCTATAAAAATAAAATTTTGGAAAAAGTTTCTATAAACAAATTTTTGTGAGAAATTTTTCTATAGAAATAAAATTTTGACAACAAATTCTATAGAAATAAAATTTTGAGAAAAAATTCCACAGAAATAAAATTTTGAGAAAATTTCTAATTTCCTCCTCTAGAGCCACCAAAATGTAAAAATTATTACAAATTGTGTTGAGTGAAAATGTCCTATATTGTGGCCTTACGTCCCTACAAGACTCTAAATATTAGAAAAACCCTACATATAGGGAATTTCCCCTACTTCTAGCAACACTGGCTGTGTTGATATTGTAACTACGGGGTTAGTATGCCACCAATATTGAACCCATTATTAAAAAAGAGAAAATTGCCCAATTAGTGTGGGTAATAAATACAAATTTGTAAAAATCGAGCAATATTCTTATGTAAGAGCTAAAAGTACGTATAAGTACGATCGGCTAGTATATCAAAATTTGAAATTTGAGTAACATTGGTTAATAAATAAGAGTACTATGGCCAAATTTGGGAAAATCGAGCGATGCATATATGTGGAAGCTATATCTAAATCTGTATCAATTTGCATAATATTTTTCGGGTTTGATAAATACCACAAAAGGTTACCTTATGCAAGATTTGAGTAAGATCAGTTAAGAAATGAGGCCTGTATGGTCAAACATAAGGTTATTAGGTTCGAATTTTTCAAAATCGGGTGATACATATATGGGAGCTATATCTACATCTGAACCGATTTCGATGAAATTTTGCACATATAGTTAGTACTATAGAGGACTGGATCTAGCCAACTTTTAGTAAGATCGGTTAATAAATAATGGTTCTATGGCCAAATTTGGGAAAATCGGGCTATACATATATATGGGAGCTATATCTAAATCTGAACCGATTTCGATGAGTTTTTGCACATATAGTTAGTGCTATAGAAGACTAAATTTAGCCAAATTTGGATAAGATCGGTTGATAAATAAGGGTTTTATGGCCAAATTTAGAAAAATCGGGCGGTACATATATATGGGAGCTATAGCTAAGTCTTAACCGATTTCGATGATTTTTTGCACATATAGTAAGTGCTATAGAAGATTATATTTAGCCAACTTTGAGTAAGATCGATTGATAAATAAAGGTTTTGTGGCCAAATTTGGGAAAATCGGGCGATACATATATATATGAGCTATATCTAAATGTGAACCGATTTGGATGAAATTTTGCAGACTTGAAGGGCGATGGAAAATATTACCTTTTGCCAAATTTGGTGACGATCCGTTAGAAAAAACGCTCAACGTGACCCCATTTGTCGAAATCGGGCGATACATATATATGGGAGCTATATCTAAATTTGATCCGATTTCTTCCAAATTCAATAGCATTCGTCCTTGTGCCCAAAAAGCTCCCTGTACCAAATTTCATCAAAATCGGTTAATAATTGCGGCCGGAATCCTGTGAACAACAAATACATGGACAGACGGACGGACGGACGGACGGACACCAAGCGCTAGATCGACTCAGGAGGTGATTCTGAGTCGATCGGTATATATTTTATGGGGTCTAAAATCAATATTTCTGGTAGGCACATTTTTTGGCCGATCAAACTTATTATACCCTGACCACTATGTGGTTTAGGGTATAAAAATGGTCCGCTGGTACGAATTTTGGTTCAATTGTGGAAAAATTTAGGTCCAAAATAAGAATTCATTGTGGCAATACTGCTCATACACAACAAAACAGACATCAATACATTTCGTTATCTCCCTGCCAACATTTGGGTGATAGTTGTATCGTCTTTCGCTAAGATGTCACTATTTCGGATCGCCAGGAAGTTTTCTGGTAGTAAAATCGCAAGCACAGCAACAATAAAAACAACTATCGCGTGGGGTGTTTCCGTTTCGAAACAAATTCGACTCTAACAGCGATCAAAAATCTAAATATAGACTCCATATATCGACATAGCTATTTTTTCAATAGCACCTCTCTGAGAGTACATGTGTGTAAAAAGCCACAATCAACCAACGAGCGTGGGTGGCACAGAGGGAGAGCCTCTGACTTGAAAACGAGAGGTTCCGAGTTCAAAGCTTTGTGCGGCCGATCATCATTTTTTATTTTTTAAAAAATAACTATCGCTTTTTGACTTCTTTTGGTCACTGGTTGATTCCCAGAGAACACTATCGCGTAGTGGGACATTTGTTCCCGAACGGGGACACTTACTCGATAAGAAAATGATATCGCCTATGAAAGTTTTATCTTCCAGGGTGAATCTACTTCGATACACTTTCGATAGAAAATGTTTGCAGGGTATCTACGATATGTAACAGCACATACACTGCCACACAAACAGGCAAAAGTATGAGTGGGTGAGAATACTACACCACTAAAGCATAGCATAGTCGTTAGAAGGAGTGATGGATAAAAATCCATTGTTGATGTCTATGTCCTCATTTTATAAATGGTCACACACATCACTGTGTAAGTACATAAAGAGGGTTAGACCAAAACAGATGTGAAAGCTTTTATCGCCTCTCTCTCTCTGTGTTTCTCAGATAAATATGAGTCTGAGCTATGTTTGAAGGATTGTTCACTTGATAGTTTATGGACCAACACAAACAAAAAAAAAAAAAAAAACAAGAAAAATCTGTTCGGCATGTCCTTTCATCTATTCAACACGACTGTCTATGCAGCTGACTTTACTCTTATTATTATGGCATTTTTTTTTGTTATTATGTCGATTGTGACGTCTTTCTTAGGCTTTTATGTGTAAGGGGGGTATTTTTTTCTTCTTTGCTGCCAGGTTTAGTTTTGCCATATCTATTTTTGGTATTATATACTCTGGCAGACGTCCAGACTTATTGGCGTCATTGTCATCATAAATGTTAACATTGAAAAATATTGCATGCAAGTAAAATGTAGAATTGCGTGGCTAGGAAATAGCCAAAGTATTCATCATCACTAGGTTTGTTTTGTTCAAATCTACTTCAATTTTCATGGAAGGGAAAAAATTAGATTTTTATGCAAAAATGTTTTTTTTTTTTGAGTAGAACGATTTAATGGATATCTGGAATGGCAAAAGTTTTGGCTAAATATCATTGTACAAATATATAATAGAAATTGACATAATAATAATAATAAAATAAATTGATTTTAATTTCCTAAAATTGGTTTTAACTAAAATATCCTTATATTATTATACAGAAAAAAATATCACCAGAATTTTTCCAATTAAAATTTTGAATCGATTTTTGAAAATAATTCAATCAAAAATTTAATTGATTCAACAAAAATTTTAATTAATACAAAAATTATTTGTATCAATTAATTTTTTGATTGTAACAATTAATTTTTTAATTGACTTTGGTCATTTGGACATTTCAATTAAATATTAATTGGATCAATTAATTTCGTAATTGAAGACAAAAAAGATTTTCTGTTCTGTGTAGGCTGGAATATTAATTTCTCTTAAATCATTAGCAAAACATTTTTATTATACTCTAACATATCACTTATATTGTCATGTAAATAAATTATACAATTTATTATTATTTTTTTTGTAATGTCATAGCCTTATTGTTATATTACTGCCTTCTTATTTCACTCTATTATTAAGGTTTATCACGATTTAGAATACATTAAATATTAATTATATATTTAGGCTCTAAACGGGTTTTGCTATTAATATCAATTATACGCTCATAGTACCATTATTTGTTATCGATATTTAAATTAATTATACGTCCCCTGTACAATGCTATGAACACAAAGGAAATTGTTAAAGAATAAACATATTAAGAGTTAAATCGTTTTTATTTTATTTGTAAATATTAAATACGAAACGTATGGGACATTCGATATCAAATCTAATTTAGGTAAAATAAAATTTTAAAAATTCCTAATGAAATTTGATTCGCGAAAGACAATGCAAAAGCCTAGATATTTTTCAAAATTTTATAAATTCGAAAAGTCAACCAAAACAAAATTCATACGATGTATAAATTAATTTTTTTATTTTTTTTATTTCATCAATTACAACAGAGAATTAAAAATTAAAATTAAAAAAATTTAAAAAAAGCTGGGGTTGAGTTAGTTTGTGTGACAATTGTTCATTTGACTGGTTGTTGTGTTGGGCTCTTGTTATGATTGTATGGATACAGTTTAAGAGATACAGGGAGAACATTAATAGAGATTGACCATTGCAGAGAGAGAGAGAGAGAGAGCATTAAAGTAAAGGCATTAAAAGAATTATAACATGGAAAGCTGAGAAATAGATGTAGTGGCTGCGATATTGAGGCGTAAGTAATCGTTGTTCTAATAGTTAAGTAGAACAGATGTTTGCTTTTTTACGAGTATTGCCTTTTATATTTCGCGATTAGAAAACAAACACAAATATTAATCATCAAAAATCGATTCATTCTTCTTCAACATATTCTCCATTAAGTTCTATAGACTTTAGCATGCGTTTGAATCCATTGTCAAAGCACGTTTTCACCTCTGGTTGAGGTAACTCCAAAACATGTATTCGGTACCAAGTCAGGACTATACGGCGAAGTTTTGAGTGTTCAAAAATGCACTTGTTTGCGTCGATATATGAGAACTCTCATTGTCATGGAGAAGAGGGGTCTGTCTTCAGCGGTTGGTTTTCCTGGTTTCTTGGAAAACAAGGGGCCAACAAATGGTACGATGTTCAGTTTTTGTGAAAAACAGGCGATCGTATATCCAAACTTTGTTGGATTTTTGCGTATTTTTACAAACATACGACTGCTTTTTACTTACGGGCCTATAAGCGGCAATTCACGATTCATCATCTGTCACGATGTCATCGTAATATTCATTCCCAACTATATGTTATAACATATTGATCAGGGAGAAATTCCAAGACGATGTGGCCATGTCCGTCTATCTGTCTGGTCGTCTCACTGTCTGTTGTGATCACGCTTTCACCTTCAGCAAGAGCTCTATCGTCCTGAAATTTGGCACATATTGTGTCCGCACGCAGGTCAAGTTCGCAGAAGGACTGTATCGGTTCATGTTTTGGTATAGCCTTCATATATACCAATTTCCCGATTTTAATTCTAGGGCTACTAAATCACGGCTACCATTCGTGACAAAATAATCTACCAAATTTTGAAGAAAATTTTACCAAAAATATATTAAATTAACAACAAATTTTTGTGGTTAGTATAAAAAATGTTGTTTTATTCGAACGAAATGTTTTATATTGAATTTATAGAATTTTTTATTAAAAGTCTATTTCTAAAGAGAATATTATCAAAATTTTATTACTTTAGAAAATTTTGTCAAAATTTATTTTCTATAGAAAATTTTGTCAAAATTTTATTTCAATAGAAATTTTTGGTAAAATTTTATTTTTATAGATAATTATGTGAAAATTTTATTTCTATCGCAAATTTTGTCCAAATTTTATTTCTACAGTAAATTTCGTAAAAATTTTAATTCTCTTGAAAATTCTGTCTAAATTGTATTTCTATAGAAAATTTTGTCAAAATTTTATTTCTATAGGAAATTTTATCAAAATATTATTTCTATGGAACATTTTCTACACATTTTATTTCTATAGTAAATTCTAGCAAACTTTTATTTCCATTGAAAATTTTGTCAAAATTTTATTTTTAAAAAAAATTTTGTTAATTTTACCAAAAATCTATTAAATTAAAAAAATATTTTTTGAAATTGCTGATCAAATTTTTGTGGTTAGTATACAAAAAAATGTTTTATTCGAACGAAATGTTTTATATTGAATTTATAGAAATTTTTGTTAAAATTTTATTTCTAAAGAAAATATTATCAAACTTTTTTTCATGTAGAAATTTTTGCCAAAATTTTGTTTCTATAGAAAATGTTTGCAAAATTTTATTTCTATAGAAATTTTTTGTAAAATTTTATTTCAATAGAAAATTTTGTCAAAATTTTATTTCTATAGAGAATTATGTCAAAATTTTCTATAGAAAAAAATTTTATTTCTATAGAAAATTTTCTTGAATGTTTACTTCAATAGAAAATTTTGTACAAATTTTATTTCTATAGAAAATTTTGTTAAAATTTTATTTCCATAGTACCTTTTCGACACATTTTATTTCTGTAGTAAATTCTAGCAAACTTTTATTCGAAAGAAAATTTTGTCAAAATGTTATTTCTGTAGAAAATTTTGTTAAAATTTTATTTCTATAGAACATTTTCGACACATTTTATTTCAATAGAAATATTTGTCAACATTTTATTTCTATAAAAAAAATGTTGTCGAAATTTTGCTTCTATAGACAATTTTGTCAAAATTTTAGTTCAATAGAAATTTATGTCAAAATTTTATTCCTGTAGAAAATTTTGTCAAATTTTTATTTCTATAGAAAAATTTTTTTTTAATTCTATAGAAGAAAATTTTTTTTCAAAATTTTATATCGATAAAAAATTTTTTGCAAAATTTTATTTCTATAGTAAATTCTTGCAAAATTTTATTTCTATAGAAAATTTGGTACAAATTTTAGTTCTGTAGAAAATTTTGTTAATATTTTTTGTCTATAAAAAATTTCGTCAAAATTTTATTTCTATACAAAATTTTGTCAAAATTTTATTTCAATAGGAATTTTTGTCCAGATTTTATTTCTATAGAAAATTTTGTGAAAATTTTATTTCTATAGACAATTTTTGCAAAATTTTATTTCTATAGAATTTTTTGAAAAATTTTATTTCTATAGAAAATTTTATATCGAAATCAAAATTTTATTTCTATAGAAAATTTGGTACAAATTTTAGTTCTGTAGAAAATTTTGTTAAAATTTTAGTTCTGTAGAAAATTTTGTTAATTTTTTTTAAATTTCGTCAAAATTTTATTTCTATAGAAATTTTTGTCAAAATTTTATTTCTATAGAAATTTTTGCAAAATTTTATTTTTATTGAAAATATTGTCAAAATTTTATTTCTAGAGAAAATTTTGTCAAAATGTTATTTCTATAGAAATTTTTTTCAAAATTTTATTTCTATAGAAATTTTTTCAAAATTTTATTTCTATAGAATTTTTTTTCAAAATTTTATATCGATAAAAAAAAATTTACAAAATTTTATTTCTATAGTAAATTCTTGTAAAATTTTACTTCTATCGAAAATTTGGCTCAAATTTTAGTTCTGTAGAAAATTTTGTTCCAAATTTTAGTTCTGTAGAAAATTTTGTTAAAATTTTATTTCTATAGAAAATTTTGTCACAATTTTATTTCAAAATTTTGCATCTGCAGAAAAATTTGTCAAAATTTTATTTCTATAGAAATTTGTTTGCAAAATTTAATTTCTATATGTTTTCGTATATGACCTCATATAGATAGATCTACCGTTTTGACTACTTCGGCTTCTAAACACAGGGATTTTTATTAAATTTTCCTAAAATTAAAAATCTAAAGGAGTCTAAATTCCTAAATTGTTGTTTCGAAGATGGTCCATATTTGTTATTTTTTCTCTATATAAAATTTATGTTTTTAATAAACAATTCCAACCAAAAATACAGTTGCTGACACCATGTATATAGTAGAGCTTTTATGCAAAAATATCACGTGCTTTTAGTCCCTCTCCCTTAGATGACTATCCTAGACTTTTCGCAAAACTCAAGACAAAAAAAAAGAAACAACTGTGGGAAATAGAAACCGGTCACATTTTCTTTTTTTTTGCTTCATTGTTTGGTTTTTTAACATTCATGTCCAGAATTCGCATAGAAAATTCTATGCTGACAGTTACATTATGCCTTAGGTCAAAAGGATACTAACCCCCCACAAACCCCTCGAAACCAAATAGGGCAAAGGCAAAAGCCACATAATTTTCTCTACGTATTTACATTTGCGCGTGAGTTCAATATGAGTGGAACGGAGTGGTGGAAACATTTCCTATTTTCATCCATACTTCAGAGAAACACAACAAGGTTATGAAATGGAAATGTAAGCTTTTTGATGTTGCGAAACGGAGTCAACATTAAGGAAACCATAAAATGGTCCTTCGACTTGGAGATGTATGGGAGAGAGAAAGATGATTTCCAACCTATGATGAGTTTCTTTCATCATCATCATCATCACGTTGTTGCCAGCCATTTCAAGAAAATATAGAAATGATTTCTATTTTTTTTTTGTTTGAGGTGAAAAAGGTTGACAAAGTTCTCTAAAAGGAGGGAGGAGGGGGCAGAGTTTCTCTTCCTAATGATGTGATGAAAGTTGACAATAAGACCTTTTTTCTTGTATGATTATTAGCAAACCCATTTTTGCATTTGTTGAAGTTGAATTTCCTTTATAATCCATGATATTCTAGTAGGTCGTTATTTAATTTTTCGGTTTTTTTGTTTCCTTTTCTACCACCTCTAGAGCATTTGTTAGTTGGCCTTATGATTTCGGTAACAGTTGTCGCCTGGCATTTATGAGTTAACCAGCAAATATTTTAACATAATTTACTTTCGTTACGAATTCCAATATTCGTTACTTCTGTTTATTTAGTTTTGTTTTTGGGTCATCTCTCCTTTGACTTTTCTTGTACCTTTTTGGGCATTAATATTTTCTGTGTTTTTTTATTATTGGCAATTTACATAAATCGTTCATTTTTCTATTGACTCAAATTGGCCCCATGCTATGGAAAAATCATCAAAGTATTGATTGATGGAATGAATATCAAAATTTTCTTAATAAAATATGAAATTGTATAATTTTTTGGGGAGAAATGTCATTTTGTATTTGATTTCATGATAAAAGGGTTGAAAAATATTCTTTATGATTGGCAATAAAGAAAACGGTCGATGAAATATGAAAATGAAACCATGGTAAAATGACACACTCAGAAAGAGTAGAAAGGGAGGGAAGTTTTCTTGTATCAAGGCATAATGTGGTACTGGTTCAAAGTAATGGCGGATGCCGCACCAATCCATGATCGGAGACCTGAGGTAGCCATAACTACCGAATGTGGTATTCTGACGCCTGGTCCTGGGAGAATGGGACCCCAGAAAAGATACCAGAGGGAAATAACTGCTACACCGATCGATCGAATATGGGTGAGACGACGAATTGTTTGAAAGAGCCAGACACCGGTCCTATTCCGATTACCGAACCACAGCACAATCTTGCAGGCAGAAGAGCGTGCCACAATGCAAAGTTTCAATTGTCTCAGAAATAACACGTGAACAACATTTTCATAGAATAATCGGAATACGCGAGAATTTCGCATCATAAAGGTGTCGAAACATGGCTGAATAAGAGGATACGTTAAGGCAAATGAACTATATATAAGAGCTAGGACATATAGGGTAGTGAACCTAGAGAACGCCAAGCCCATAGAGGCAACACGCAACGAGTTGGATGATTGAACCCGCGAGTCACATAAAGCGATGTGGATCAATGCAACGGTCGGAAGGACGACGCAAATACTATGGGGTGACCCAGACAAGAAAATGTCTGGAGAACAACTCAAGGAGGAGTGGGAAGACAGTCAAGTGGGTCATGCGAATAATGACTGGACATCTAGAATTGAGACCACATTTTGTAAAAAAATTCGTAAAAAAATTATTTCTACACCCTCAAAAAAAATCGCTTCTTTAACATATGTTCCAAACATATTTTGCAGGAAGCACATATATTATTGGATACTGCCGAAACATTAATATGTTTGTTTTATGTGAACATATCATATGTTTGGAAGCATTTTGAGCCCAAAAATATTATATGCTTGGAAGAATTTTTCCCAAAGACGATTGTGCTCATTCCCTAACATACTCGTAATTTTCAGTTCTTGGCACCTTTTTCTGTAATACAAATAATGTTGAAGAAATTATTCACTTTTATAAATTTTTTAAATTTTACCTTTCGCCTGCACGGAGAATCGAACCGAGGACTATACAGTTTGTAAGCCAACAAACTACCCACTGGACTACGTAGCTGTTATAGTCACTAGTAGATAATTATCGTTATAAGTTACACTTATATAGCATAGTTTGCAGCGCCCACGAGCCCATGCAAACATAACATTATTTAACAGAAACATACATTTGTTTGCCACGTGGACTCTCCCGGTTTCCATTTCTATTTCTTTCTCTATACTCTCTCTGTCGCTTTGAATAAAATATCACAACATATGTATGTTTAGTCGAAATTTGTAAATTTATATATGTTTGCATTCACACATATGATTTTCATGAAACATTCATGCCCCAAACATAATATATTCTAACATATTAACATAGATGTCCCAAACATTTAGTGTTAGTTTAGGAACATTCCTTGTTTGCACTTAAATATATTGTATATTGTATATTTTTCTAAGAGTGTATAGAAAACTTTGTAAAAATTTTATTTCTATAGAAAATTTTGTCAAAATTTTATTTCTCTACAAAATTTTGTCAAAATTTTATATCTATAGAAAATGTTGTCAAAATTTTAGTTCTCTAGAAAATCTTTGCAAAATTTTATATCTATAAAAAATATTTGCAAAATTTTATTTCTATAGAAAATTTTTGCAAAATTTTATTTCTATAGAAAGTTTTGTTAAAATTTTAGTTTTTCATCTTATTTTGAACAAATTGTATGGGAAATTTTGTCCAAATTTTATTTCTATAAAAAAATTTATCAAAATTTTATTTCTATAGAAAATGTTGTCAAGACTTAATTTCTATAGAAATTTTGTCAAAATTTTATTTCTATAGAAAATTTTATTTCTAAAAATATTTTGTCAACATTTTATTTTTATTGAAAATTTTGTCAAAATTTTATTTCTATAGAAAGTTTTGTCAACATTTTATTTCTATAGAAAATTTTGTCAAAATTTTATTTCTCTACAAAATTTTGTCAAAATTTTATATCTATAGAAAATGTTGTCAAAATTTTAGTTCTCTAGAAAATCTTTGCAAAATTTTATTTCTCTACAAAATTTTGTCAAAATTTTATATCTATAGAAAATGTTGTCAAAATTTTAGTTCTATAGAAAATTTTTGCAAAATTTTATCTCTATAGAAAATTTTGTCAACATTTTATTTTTATAGCAAGTTTTGTTAAAATGTTATTTCTAGAGAAAATTTTATTTCTATAAAAAATTTTGTCAAAGTTTTATTTCTATAGAAAATTTTCTCAAAATTTTACGAGCAACATTTTTCATCTTATTTTGAAAAAATATTTAGAAAATTTTGTTAAAATTTTATTTCTATAGAAAATTTTGTCTAATTTTTATTTCAATAGAAAGTTTTGTCAAAATGTTATTTCTAGAGAAAATTTTGTCACAATTTTATTTCTATAAAAAATTTTGTCAACATTTTATTTCTATAGAAAATTTTCTCAAAATTTTACGAGCAACATTTTTCATCTTATTTTGAAAAAATATTTAGAAAATTTTGTTAAAATTTTATTTCTATAGAAAATTTTGTCAAAATTTTATTTCTCTACAAAATTTTGTCAAAATTTTAGTTCTATAGAAAATTCTTGCAAAATTTTATTTCTATAGAAAATTTTGTCAACATTTTATTTTTTTTTATTTTTTTCTATAAAAAATGTTGTCATGGAAAAGAGATATGTTTGTTTTGAATTTATTTCGGCATTAGCCGGCTATCAATGTAAAGCATTTTTTCGGAGGGTTCAAGTGTGGTTTATTGTTGGGTTGAATGAACTGCCTGAATTTATTCTGATAATTGGTTGATAGTTTTGCTGCAAGTAGAAAATTTTCTATAGAAAATTTTGTCAAAATTGTATTTCTATAGAAAATTTTTGCAAAATTTTATTTCTATAGAAAATTTTGTCAACATTTTTATTTCTCTACAACATTTTGTCAAAATTTTATTTCTATACAAAATTTTATCAAAATTTTATTTATATAGAAAATTTTGTCAAAATTTTATTTTTTTTAAATTTTTGTACAAATTTTATTTCTATAAAAAATGTTGTCAACATTTTATTTCTATACAAAATTTTACGAGCAGCATTTTTCATCTTATTTTGAAAAAATTATATAGAAAAATTTATCAAAATTTTATTTGTATATAAAATTTTGTCAACACTTTATTTCTATAGAAAATTTTGTCAAATCATATCTTTATGAAAACTTTGTCAAAATTTTGTATCTACAGAAAATTTTATTTCTAAAAATATTTTGTCAAAATTTTATTTCTATAGAAAGTTTTGTTAAAATTTTATTTCTATTGAAAATTTGGTTAAAATTTTATTTTTATAGAAAATTTTGTCAAAGTTTCACTTCTATAGAAAATTTTGTCAACATTTCATTTCTTTTGTCAAAATTTTATCTCTAAAGATAATTTTGTCAAAATTTTATTTTTATGGAAAATTTTGTCGAAATTTTATTTCTATACAAAGTTTTATCAAAACTTAATTTCTATAAAAAATTTGCTCGAAAGTTTAGTTTTTCATCTTATTTTGAACAAATAATATAAAAAATGTTGTCCACATTTTATTTCTATAAAAAATTTTATCAAAATTTTATTTCTATAGAAATTTTGCTAAAATTTTATTTCTATAGATAATTTTGTCAAAATATTTTTTATTGAAAAATTATAGAAAATGTTGTCAAAATTTGATATCAAGAGAAAATTTTGTAAAAATTTTATTTCTATAAAAAATTGTGTCAACATTTTATTTCTATAGAAAATTTTCTCAAAATTTGACGAGCAGGATTTTGCATCTTATTTTGAAACAATTATATAGAAAATTTTGTTAAAATTTTATTTCTATAAAAAAATTTATTTCTATAGAAAATTTTTTCAAAATTTTATTTCTATAGAAAATTTTGTCAAAATTTTATTTCTATAGAAAATTTTTGCAAAATTTTATTTCTATAGAAAATTTTTGCAAAATTTTATTTCTATAGAAAATTTTGTCAACATTTTATTTCTATAGAAAATTTTGTCAAGACTTAATTTCTATAGAAAATTTTCTCAAAATTTTAGTTTTTCATATTATTTTGAACAAATTATATAGAAAATTTCGTCCAATTTTTATTTCTATAAAAAATTTTATCAAAATTTTATTTCTATAGAAAATTTTATTAAGACTTAATTTCTAGAGAAATTTGTTAAAATGTTATTTCTATAAAAAATTTTGTCAAAATATTTTTTATTGAAAAATTATAGAAAATGTTGTCAAAATTTGATTTCTATAGAAAATTTTGTAAAAATTTTATTTCTATAAAAAGTTTTGTCAACATTTTATCTCTATAGAAAATTTTTTCAAAATTTGACGAACAGCATTTTTCATCTTATTTTGAAAAAATTATATAGAAAATTTTGTTAAAATTTTATTTCTATAAAAAATTTTATCAAAATTTTATTTTTTGGAAAATTTTGTCAATATTTTATTGCTATAGAAAATTTTGTCAAAATTTTATTTTTATAAAAAATTTTGTAAACATTTTATTTCTATAAAAAATGTTGTCAACATTTTATTTCTCAAAATTTTACGAGCATCATTTTTCATCTTATTTTGAAAAATTATATCGAAAATTTTGTTAAAATTTTATTTCTATAAAAAAAATTTTATCAAAATTTTATTTTTTAGAAAATTTTGTCAAGATTTAATTGCTATAGAAAATTTTGTCAAAATTGTATTTTTATCAAAAATTTTGTAAAATTTTTATTTCTATCAAAAATGTTGTCAACATTTGATTTCTATAGAAAATTTTCTCAACATTTTACGAGCATCATTTTTCATCTTATTTTGAAAAAATTATCTAGAAAATTTTGTTAAAATTTTATTCCTATAAATAATTTTATCAAAATTTTATTTATATAGAAAATTGTGTCAAGATATAATTTCTATAGAACATTTTGTCAAAATTTTAGTTCTATAGAAAGTTTTGTCAAAATTTTATTTCTATAAAATTTTTTGTCAAAATTTTATTTCGATAGAAAGTTTTGCCAAAATTTTATTTCTATAGAAAATTTTGTTAAAATTTTATTTTTATAGAAAATTGTGTAAAAATTAAATTTCTTAAAGAAGAGTTTGTCAAAATTTGATTTCTATGGAATATTTGATTTCTATAGAAAATTTTGTCAAAATTTTATTTTTTATAAAAAAGGTTGTTCAAATTTTATTTTGATGGAAAATTTTGTCAAAATTTTATTTTTTGTTTTGTTATTGTTGATGTTTTTTCTTTAATCATTGATCTAAATTCAATTTAATTTAATTTATTTTAGAAGTGTAAAATAGGTATAAAAAATTTTACATTTTGTAAAAAATTAATTATCAATAAATAAAAAAAAAAAAACAAATTAAATAAATAGATATAAAATTTAATAAGTTCTGTTCAATGAAATGAAGACTATCTTAATTCAATTTAATTTAATTTAAATTTTATTCAGCTCTATTAATTCGAATCAATTTCATTCAGCTCATATAAATTCCACTCATCAATCAATTCATAAATCATATTTAATTAATTCGTAATTCTTCTTTAAGTAGCACTTGATTTACCATTCACGATATTTTTTATATCCCTGTTCTATTTTTACTGGTTTTTACCTTCGTTTTGGAGAGTAGTCTAATCTGGTAGGTTGGTGACAGTGGTATTATCTTTGCTATATAGCCCGTTTCTCTTTGTTTGCATACCCTTTGAAAGTTTATTTTAATTGGATCTTATTACTTAAAGCAATGTGCTTTACATGCACAAACATGGCCAGCAGACGCCACACACACACACACACACAGAAAAAGGAGAAGGCGGGAAACTTGGCAAAGTTTTATGTTCACTGTATTGCCTTCGGGGCTGGAGACAGCTAAGCCTTTGGGTTAAATAAGGGATAATCCAGATGTTAGACAATAGACAATAGAATGAGCTCCAGTTACTCACAGAGTATTGTTTTCATGCACATGTCAAGTGGATGGAATGATGCCAGACATGGAAAACTAAGACAAAAAGGGGGGTTAGGGAGATGTGGTTGTTAGAAAACTAAACCGAGAACTAGCAAAGAAATTTGAAGAATCTTGGAATGTGCAAAAATGGGCAAACAGGTAAATTTCTCAACAACTGAAATAATTCTTCTTCTTCTTCTTAATTTTTTTTTACTATAGAAAATCATATAAAAATTTTGCTGATTTATGTTCTCATTGTCATTGTGTAGGCATTCCGAGAATTGTCTTCTCAGCTTCACTTACAATACAAAATATCTTCGGAGATTATAAAATACATCCATACAAACACTCCACTAGGGAATTATGAAATCTTAAGCCCCAATTGCAAATTCTATGAGAATTTTACTTTGTTTTCCAACATCTGCAATTGTTTCATTCACTTAATTAAATTGAATTGCAACACCTTTGTTTGTTGCCATTGCAGATAGGATAGAATCTTAGCTGTATTCATGGAAGAGTTAAGCCTATTATTACTGTGGCATTTATTAAGTCAAAATCATTTTTGAATTTTCAATCATCACGATTTTTAGTATATTTTTGGTTAACTGGCTAATTTAGATTTTTTTTCTCTCGCTCTGAATTGTTTATATGACGCCTTTGGAGAAGTGAAGAAATCATATGCCCAAAAAACGTGACTAACTGATACATTGTCTTTTTTTTTAAAGATGCACGAATTGATTTTTAAATATTTTGTGAGTTATTAGAAATAATAAAGACATTTTTAATCAAAACAAAATAATTTATTTTAGAAGTGTAAAATAAATTAAGTATAAAAAATTTCACGTTTTGTAAAATTTCGTTAAAAACCGTTATTAAGAAATTATTAAAATTGTTATAGGTATAATGTCTGGTCGTTATAGAAAGCTCCAATGAGATAAAAAAAATTGTGATACAATTTTGAACCGATTTTTGGATTTTTTTTTTCAATTTTGCAATGATATCAACGATCAAATATTTAATTATTTTATTAATATTAATTTTATTAAAAATGTTTTAAATTAAATTTTCTACAGAAATAAAATTATGACAAAATTTTCTATAGAAATAAAATTGTGACAAAATTTTCTAAAGAAATAAAATTGTGACAAAATTTTCTATGGGAAAAAATGTTGGCAGATTTTCCATAGATATAAAATTAAAAAAAAAATTTCTATGGAAATAAAATTTTGATAAAATTTTCTATAGAAATGAAATCTTGACAAATGTTTCTATAGAATTGCAACTTTGACAAAATTTTTTATAGAAATAAAACTTTTAAAAAAAATTCTGTAGAAATAAAACTTTTACAAAAATTTCTGTAGAAATAAAATTTTCGGAAAATTTTCTATACAAATAAAATTTTGACAAAATTTTCTATAGAAATAAAATTTTGATGAAATTGAAATAAAATTTTGACAAAATTTTCTATGGAAATAAAATTTTGACCAAAATAAAATTTTAACAAAATATTCTATAGAAATAAAATTTTGACAAAATTTTTTATAGTAAAAAATTTTACCAAAATTTTCTATAGAAATAAAAATTTGACAAAATTTTCTAGCAATAAAATTTTGACAAAATTTTCTATGAAAATAAAATTTTAACAAAATATTCTATAGAAATAATATTTTAACAAAATTTTTTTATAGAAATAAAATTTTGACAAAATTTTCTATAGAAATACATTTTTTCCAAAATTTTCTATAGAAATAAAATTGTGACAAAATTTTCTAGAAATAAAATTTTGACAAAATTTTCTATCGAAATAAAATTTTACCAAATTATTCTACAGAAATAAAATTTTGACAAAATTTTTTATGGAAATAAAATTTAGATAAAATTTTCTGTAGAAAAAAAATTTTGACTCAATTTTGTAAAGAAATAAAATTTAGACAAAATATTCTATAGAAATAAAATTTTGACAAAATTTTTTATAGTAAAAAATTTTACCAAAATTTTCTATAGAAATAAAATTTTGACAAAATTTTTTAGCAATAAAATTTTGACAAAATCTTCTATGAAAATAAAATTTTAACAAAATATTCTACAGAAATTAAAATTTTAACAAATTTTTTTATAGAAATAAAATTTAGACAAAATTTTCTATAGAAATAAAATTTTTCCAAAATTTTCTATAGAAATAAAATTTTTCCAAAAATTTCTATCGAAATAAAATTTTACCACATTATTCTATAGAAATAAAATATTGAAAAAATTTTCTATAGAAATAAAATTTAGATAAAATTTTCTGTAGAAAAAAAATTTTGACACAATTTTGTAAAGAAATAAAATTTAGACAAAATATTCTATAGAAATAAAATTTTGAAAAAATTTTTTATAGTAAAAAATTTTACCAAAATTTTCTATAGGAAAAAAATTTTGACAAAATTTTCTATAGAAATAAAATTTTGACAAAATTTTCTATGAAAATAAAATTTTAACAAAATATTCTATAGAAATAAAATTTTAACAAAATTTTTTTATAGAAATAAAATTTAGACAAAATTTTCTATAGAAATAAAATTTACACAAAATTTTCTATAGAAATAAAATTTTTCCAAAATTTTCTATCGAAATAAAATTTTGACAAAATTTTCTAGAAATAAAATTTTGACAAAATTTTCTAGAAATAAAATTTTGACAAAATTTTCTAGAAATAAAATTTTGACAAAATTTTCTATCGAAATAAAATTTTACGAAATTATTCTACAGAAATAAAATTTTGACAAAATTTTCTATAGAAATAAAATTTAGATAAAATTTTCTGTAGAAAAAAAATTTTGACTCAATTTTGTAAAGAAATAAAATTTAGACAAAATATTCTATAGAAATAAAATTTTGACAAAATTTTTATAGTAAAAAATTTTACCAAAATTTTCTATAGAAATAAAATTTTGACAAAATTTTCTAGCAATAAAATTTTGACAAAATTTTCTAGCAATAAAATTTTGACAAAATTTTCTATGAAAATAAAATTTTAACAAAATATTCTATCGAAATAAAATTTTAACAACATTTTTTTATAGAAATAAAATTTAGACAAAATTTTCTATAGAAATAAAATTTATCCAAAATTTTCTATAGAAATAAAATTTTGACAAAATTTTCTATCGAAATAAAATTTTACCATATTATTTTATAGAAATAAAATTTTGACAAAATTTTCTATAGAAATAAAATTTAGATAAAATTTTCTGTAGAAAAAAAATTTTGACACAATTTTGTAAAGAAATAAAATTTAGACAACATTTTCTATAGAAATAAAATTTTTACAAAATTTTCTATAGTAATAAAATTTTTACAAAATTTTCTATAGGAATAAAATTTTGACAAAATTTTCTAGAAATAAAATTTTGACAAAATTTTCTATAGAAATAAAATTTTAAAAAAATATTCTAAAGAAGTAAAATTTTACCAAAATTTTCTCTAGTAATAAAATTTTAACAAAATTTTCTATAGAAATAAAATTTTGACAAAATTTTCTAGAAATAAAATTTTGACAAAATTTTCTATGGAAATAAAATTTTAACAAAATATTCTATATAAAAGAAATTTTGACAAAATTTTGTATAGAAATAAAATTTAGACAAAATTTTCATTTTCAAAATAGAAATCACGTTTTGACAAAATTTTGTATAGAATTTTTTCTGTAGAAATAAAATTTTGATACAATTTTGTATAGAAATAAAATGTAGACAACATTTTCTATAGAAATAAAATTTTTACAAAATTTTCGCTAGGAATAAAATTTTGACAAAAATTTTCTGTAAAAATAAAATTTTGACAAAATATTCTGTAGAAATAAAATTTTAACAAAATGTTCTATAGAAATAAAATGGTAACAAAATTTTCGTTAGAAATAAAATTTTATCAAAATATTTGATAGGAAAAAAATTTGACAAAATAATCTATAGAAATAAAGTTTTGACAACATTTTCTATTGAAATAAAATTTTGACAAAATTTTCTACATTTTTATGCAATTTTCTATAGAAATAAAATTTTAAAAAAATTTTCTATAGAAATAAAGTGTTACCAACATTTTCTATAGAAATAAAATGTTGACATGATTTTCTAAATTTTTATAAAATCTTCTATAGAAATAAAATATTACTAAAATTTTCTATAGAAATAAAATTTTGACAAAATTTTCTATGTGTTTATAAAATTTTCTATAGAAATAAAATTTTTACAAAATTTTCTATAGAAATAAAATTTTGACAAAATTTTTCTATAGAAATAAAATTTAGACAAAATTTTCTGTAGAAATAAATTTTGGCAAAATTTTGTATAGAAATAAAATTTAGACAACATTTTCTATAGAAATAATATTTTTACAAAATTTTCTATAGAACTAAAATGTTGACAAAAATTTTTCTACAGAAAAAAATTTTGACAAAATTTTTTATAGAACTAAAATTTTGACAAAATTTTTTATATAACTAAAATTTTGACAAAGTGTTCTATAGAAATAAAATTTTAACAAAATGTTCTATAGAAATAACATTTTATCAAAATATTCGATAGAAATAAAATTTTGACAAAATTATCTGTAGAAATAAAATTTTACCAAAATTTTCTATATTTTTATAAAATTTACTATAGAAATAAAATTTTGAAAAAAATTTCTATAGAAATAAAATTTGGACAAAATTTTCAGTATTTTTATAAAATAAAGTTTTGACAACATTTTCTACGGAAATAAAATTTTTAAAACCTTTTCTATAGAAATAAAATTATGACAAAATTTTCTATATATTTTTATAAAATTTTCTATAGAAATAAAGTTTTGACAAAATGTTCTATAGCAATAAAATTTTAACAAAATGTTCTATAGAAAAAAATTTTATCAAAATATTCGATAGAAATAAAATTTTGACAAAATTATCTATAGAAATAAAATTTTACCAAAATTTTCTATAGAAATAAAATTTTGACAATTTTTTTTATATTTTTATACAATTTTCTATAGAAATAAAACTTTGACAACATTTTGTACAGAAATAACATTTTGAAAAACTTTTCTATAGAAATAAAATTTTGACAAATGTTCAATAGAAATAAGATTTTGATAAAATGGTTTATAGAAATAAAATGGTGACGTAATTTTCTATAGAAAAAAATGTTGACTAAATTTTCTATAGAAATAAAATTTTGACAAAATTTTCTATAGAAATAAAATTTTGACAAAATTTTCTTTAGAAATAAAATTTTGAAAAAATTTTCCATAGAAATAAAATGGTGACAAATTTTTCTATGGAAATAAAATTTTGGAAAAAATTGTATAGAAATAAAATTTTGACAAAATTTTCTATAGAAATAACATTTTGACAAAATTTTCTATAGAAATAACATTTTGAAAAAATTTTCAATAATTTTGACAAATTTTGACAAATTTTGACAAAATTTTCTATAGAAATAAAATTTTGACAAAATTTTCTATAGAAATAAAATTTTGACAACATTTTCTATAGAAATAAAATTTTGACAACATTTTCTATAGCAATAAAATTTTGAAAAAATATGTTATTCTACAGAAATAAAATGTTTACAAATTTGTCTATGTATATAAAATTTTCAGAAAATTTTCTATAGAAATACAACCTTGATAAAATTTTCTATAGAAAAAGAATTTGACAAATGTTTCTATAGAAATAAAATTTTCACAAAATTTTCTATAGAAAAAGAATTTGACAAATGTTTCTATAGAAATAAAATTTTGACAAAATTTTTTAAAAAAAATTAAATTTTGACAAAGTTTTCTATGGAAATAAAATATTGACTTAATTTTTTATGGAACTAAAATTTTGCAAAAAATTTTCTATAGAAATAAAATTTTTACAAAATTTTCTATAGAAATAAAATTTTGACAACATTTTCTATAAAAATAAAATTTTGACAAAATTTTCTATGGAAATAAAATATTGACAAAATTTTTTATGGAACTAAAATGTTGAAAAAGATTTCTATAGAAATAAAATTTTGCCAGAATTTTCTGTAGAAATAAAATTTTGACAAAATTTTCTATAATTATAAAATTTGATTTGTTCAAATTGCCAATAGATAAACAATGTAAAACTTTATGTTGGTGTTCGATTTGTCTTCGATTCGATTTTATTTTAGTTACTTATAATGCAGAGAATTCCGCAGCAAAATAAAAAACTCGAAAACGAGTTCAAGATAACTATCTTTTGACTTTGACTGAAATTGCAATGGTGATCTAAAAAATCCATTGGCATCCATTGAACTAAAACTATAGAACACTTTTGTTTGTTTGTTTCTGATGCCGACTTAAAATAACAGACAATAAAAAATTGCCTTTAATGAGATGGTCGTATTGGATGCTTTAGTTTCTATCGATCCAAATTGGTTTTATGTTGTAGTTTTGTGTGGGTGATTTGACGCTAAAAGTTTTTAATTGATGATACAAAAAATCGATTAACGGCAGTAACAAGTTAAATGCTTTTGAATAAATTCGTTTTTTTTCAACGAATGGGCAACTCATTAATTACCAAAGTGGCAGATATGGAGTAGATATGGAGCTAATGCAATTATATTGCAAAAAAAATCGATGATAGTAGGAAGGTTAAATGATTCGTTTTTGCCAAGGTTGTCAAAAACCAATTTTGCTTAAATCAAATGTTGGTGATTTAATTTCTTGACACTATAAACTTACATATTTGTTTTTTTTTTAACTTTCTTAAAAAAGTAATTAATATTAAGTTTTGTTTTAATTAAAGTCCTAATTTTAATGTTAATTAAAGCTCTAATTTGAATTTTAACTTAAATTTTAATATAAAGTTTAATTGTAACTTTATTTTTACTAGTAAGTTAAATTAAAATGTTATTATTAATAATAATTTTAAATATAAATTTTATTTTTTATTAGTTGTACTTTCAATTTAATGTTTTAGTTTTAGTTGTAGTTTTAATTTTAATAATAAATTTAATATTATTTAATATTTTATTATTAATTTTAATTTTAGTTTAATTTTAATTTTTGTTTTAATTTTTGTTTTAGTTTTAATTTTATTTATTTTAACTTTTATTTTAATTTCAGTTTTAGCTTTAAATTTTTTATAACTAATTTAAATTTTGTATTTTTAATTTTAATATAAAGTTTAATTGTAGTGTTTAATTAAATTAAATTGAAATGTTAATATTAATAATAATCTTAACTATAATTTTTTTGTGTTAATTATAATTTCAATTTAAAATTTTAGTTTTAATTTTAAAGTGTAACTTTAATAATAAATTTAATATTAATTTAAAACTTAGTAATTAGTAATTTCACTTTTAATTTTAATTTAAGTTCTAAATTTAGTCTTAATTTTAATTTAATTTTTTTTTTAATTTTGATTTTTATTTTAAATTCAGGTTTAGTTTTAAATTTAATTTATTTTTGATATTAATTTTAACTTTAGTTTCAATTTCAATTTCAAATTTAATTTCAGTTTTAGTTATAAACGTTATATTGAATTAACATTTTAAATATAATTTTGATATTAATTTTAATTGAAATATTATTTTTAATTTTAGTTTTAAATCTAATTTAAGACATAAATTTAATCTTAATTTTATTTTTGATATTAATTTTCTTTTAATTTTTTTATTTGTATTTTTTTATTTAATTTAATTTTAAATTTTAAATTTTGTATTTTTATTTTAATTTTAATTTTGATTTTCAATTAAAATTAAATTTGAATTTTAATTCTCATTTTTATTTTAATTTTATATTTAATCTTAACTTTATTTTTTATAGTAATTTTAATTTAAATTTTTAATTATACCTTCAATTTAAATTTAAATTGTTTATTATAGTTTTAATTTTAATTTTAATTTCAATTTCAAGTTTCAATTTTAGTTTTAGTTTTAATTTACATTTTAAATTTTAAATTCTATCTTAATTTTATTTTTATTTTTCATTTCTATTTTTTATTTTTATTATTATCTTAATTTTTAATTTGAATTAAATTGAAATTCTAATTTTAATTTTAAATTTATTCTTTATTTTATTTTTCATATTTTAATTGTTTTAATTTTATTTCTAATTCTATTTCTAATTCTAATTTTAATTTAATTTAGCTTTTAATTTTAATATTAATTTTGTCATCACAAAACTAACTACTTACCATAGATATTCACCCAATTATTTGAAATAATCGTCTGATATATATATTCATTTATTCTTTGTATGTTGGGTTGCCTTTCCCCCTTTAGCTATTCATGTACAACCAATCTTGAAATTTAATTATTCGCCAAGAAATTTTGCATATTCATAAATGCAAAAGAATGAACATAAATCTCCACTGGCATATGCTAACCATTCGAATCTCCCTAAATTGATTGATCAAATTTATCATAGTATGGCCTGTATCGATTAAAATTTTTAAATTTAAATAATCGTGCTTTGGCTTATATTCACTGTCTATAGCTGATGTTCCAATTTTTAGAGAATTTATTAAAGTCAATCTTTAAAACCAGGGCTGTGGAGTCGGAGTCGGAGACTTGGAGTCGGAGTCTGAAGATTTTGCTGGAGTCGGAGTCGGAGTCGGAGTCGTAAAAATTTTGCTCGACTCCGACTCCGGCTAAACCAAATTTTTTAAAATACTTCACATTTTTGTAACTAAGCAAGTTTTTACGCAAATTAGATTCCATTGCGTTATTCATTCGATCAATGTACAGCATGATTGTAAATGAAAATCAACTTCCACTTACGGCTATCTTTTTATGTTTCCTAGAATGCTAGACTAGCAGATGGGCTGGATCGATCCATTTTAATGCCCATATCAATTTATTTGAAATATTTCGAACAATCGAAATTATTTTGTTTAATTTTATCTTAAGGCCATATACATATGTGGAATATTGGCAGAAAACTTTTTCAAAGTTGTTTTTTTTTTAGAAAAATTGTCAAAATGTTATTTCTATAAAAAGTTTTGTCAAAATTTTATTTCTATAGCAAATTTTGTCAAAATTTTATTTCTATAAAAATTTTATTCAAAATTTTATTACTATAGAAATATTTTTTTCTATGGGAAATTTAGTCAAAATTTTATTTCTATGGAAAATTGAGTCAAAATTATGTAAAATTTAGTTTGTTACACAATCTTTTTTTTTCAAAATTTTATTTCTATAGAAAATTTTGCCAAAATTTTATAATAATAGATTTTTTTATTAGAAAATTCGGTCAACATTTTATTTCTATAGAAAATTTTGCCAATATTTTATAGTAATAGATTTTTTTATTAGAAAATTTGGTCAAATTTTATTTCAATAGAAAATTTTGTCAAAATTTTATTTCTATAGAAAAATTTGTCAAAATTTTGTTTCTGTAGGAAAATTAGTCAAAATTTTGTTTCTGTAGAATATTTTGCAGAATTTTATTTTCTACACAAAATTTTTTCTTAAATCATATTTTTATTGAACATTTTATCAAATGTTTATTTCTATAAGAAAAACTTGTCAAATTTTATTTCTATAGCAAATTTTCTCAAAATTTTTTTCTTACTGATGCTCACTGAAACTCACTGCTATAAAAAATGTATTCAAAATTTTTTTTTTTTTTATATAAAATTTAGTCAAAATTTTGTTTCTATAGAATATTTTGCAAAATTTTATTTCTATAGAAAATTTTGTAAAATTAATTTTTTTTTAATTGTATTTCTATTAATAATTTTTTCAAACTTTTATTTCTATAAAAAATTTAGCCAAATTTTATTCTAAATTTTATTTCTATATATTTGGTCAAAATTGGATTTCTATAGACAATTTTGCCAAAATTTTATTTCTATAGAAAATTTAGTCAAAATTTTATTTACTAGACAAAAAATTGTATGCTTACTGATACTTACTGCTAAGTCGAAAACTTGTAGAAATGACTCAAATTTTCAAATTTTTCAATGAATGAATCATAAATGCATTTTTGCGAAATTGTCTAAACAATTATAAATATTTCCCAAATATTGCCCGAGATTTTGTAGAAGTGATTTGAGATTTTATCAAAATGTAGATCTAAATACAAAGTTGTGCAGAGTATATTATAATCGGCCCGCCCGACTTCAGACTTTCCTTGCATTTTTATTTTTTGTTAAAATTGTGTTACGTCCCATAACGTTAGTTTTAAATTTTAAGAACATAGAATTTTGTAGAAGTATATACAATTTTGCCTAAATAGATTTAGATTCAAATTCATGCATATAGTTCGCAACAAATTTAAAGGATTTGAGATAGTATCAATAATTTTGGTCCACAAATACATATACTGTTGGTATCTTCTCATATTATGATGGGTATTTATATTAATATTTTATTTATTAAACATTGCCCTAAATTTGAAATATAGAGTTCAATTGGCATCTAAAGTTAAATTAAGACCTTTTTTTGCACACATAAATAAATACGATACTTTATATCGATCCACTTACGGCGCCCCCACAATAGAACTACAAATTTGTGGTATTAAAATGAGATTTAGTTATATTACCCGGAGTCGACTCCGGAGTCGGAGTCGGAGTCGAGCTGATGAAAAATGCTGGAGTCGGAGTCGGAGTCGGAGTCGAGCAAAATTGGCTCGACTCCACAGCCCTGTTTAAAACTGGTTTATGTTAGAAGTGAAAAGAAAATCAGTCAGATGGAAAGTTAATACACCACTACGAACGACAAACAAGAAATTTTCCAGAAGGCATTAAAGTTTTCCTATAGAAAACTCAATTCAGCTTGGCTGAATTAAAGTTTTCCTATAGAAAACTCAATTCAGCCCGGCTTAATTAAAGTTTTCCTATAGAAAACTCAATTCAGCCCGGCTTAATTAAAGTTTTCCTATAGAAAACTCAATTCAGCCAAGCTGAGTTACAGTTTTCCTGCAGAAAACTCTGTTCAGATAGACTGAATTAAGGGTTTCCTATAAAAAAACTCTATTCATCAAGGCTGAATTAAGGGTTTCCTATAGAAAACTCAATTTAGTCAAGCTGAAAAATGTTTACCTCGAGAAAATCTAATCCAGCAAGACTGAATTACAGTTTTACTATAGAAAACTCAATTCAGACCGGCTGAATTAAAGTTTTCCTATAGAAAACTCTATTCAGCCCGGCTGAATTAAAGTTTTCCTATAAAAAACTCAATTCAGCTACGCTGAATTAAAGTTTTCCTACAGAAAACTCTATTCAGCTAGGCTGAATTAAAGTTTGCCCATAGAAAACTCTATTCAGCCAGGCAGAGTTAATATTTTGCTATAGAAAACTCTTTTCAGTCAGGCAGAGTTATTTTTTGCCTATTGAAAATTTTATTCAGCCAGGCCTAATCAAAGTTTTCTTAGAGAAAATTCTATTCAGCCAGGCTGAATTAAAATTTTCCTATAGAAAACCCAATTCAGCCAAACTAAATTAATGCTTTCCTACAGAAAACTCTATTCAGCCTGGCTAAATTAAAGTTTTCCAATAGAAAACTCTATATAACCAGGCTCAATTTAAGTTTTCGTCCACAAAAGTCTATTCCGCCAGGCTGAACTAAAGTTTCCCTATATGAAATTGTATTTAGTCATGCTGAATTGCAATTTTCCTATAAAAAACTCAATTCAGCCATGCTGAATTGAAATTTTTCTGTAGAAAACTCAATTCAGTCATGCTGAATTAATATTTTCCTGTAAAAACTCAATTCAGCCAGGCTGAGTTACTGTTTTCCTGCAGAAAACTCTATTCGGTCGGACTGAATTAAGGTTTTCCCACATAAACCTATATTCAGCTAGGCTAAATTAAAGTTTTCCTATAGAAAACTCTATATAACCAAGCTGAATTTAAGTTTTCGTACACAAAAGTCTATCCAGCCAAGCTGAATTAAAGTTTCCCTATATTGAATTGTATTCAGCCATGCTGAATTGAAATTTTCCTATAGAAAACTCAATTTAGCCATATTGAATTAAAGTTTTCCTATATGAAATTTAATTGAATTTTTTAAATGAAATTTTGAATTGAAATTTTCCTATAGAAAACTCAATTCAGCCTTGCTGAATTGAAATTTTCCATTTAATTCAGCCATGCTACAGAAAACTCTATTCAGCCGGGCTGAATTAAAGTTTTCCTATAGAAAACCCTATTCAGCCAGGTTGAATTAATGCTTTCCTATACAAAACTCTATTCACGCTGGCCAAATTAAAGTTTTCCTATAGAAAACACTATATAACTAGACTGAATTTAAGTTTTCGTACACAAAAGTCTATTCAGCTTGGCTGAATTAAAGTTTCTCTATATGAAATTGTATTCAGTCATGCTCAATTTGAAATTTTCCTATAGAAAACTCTATTCAGCCAGGCTGAATTATATTTTTCCTATATGAAAATGCTGAATTGAAATTTTCCTATAGAAAACTCAATTCAGCCATGCTGAATTAAAGTTTTCCCGAAAAAACTAAATTCAGCCAGGCTAAATTACAGTTTTCCTGCAGAAAACTCTATTCAGCCGGGCTGAATTAAAGTTTTTGTATAGGAAGCCCTATTCAGTCAGACTGAACTAAATTAATTAAGGATTTCCAAGAGAAAACTCTATTTAGTCAGGCTGAATTAATGTTTTCCTACAGAAAATTCTATTCAGCTAGGCTGAATTAAAGTTTTCCTATAGAAAACTCTATTCGGCCAGGTTGAGTTACTGTTTTCCTATAGAAAACTCTTTTCAGCCAGGCAGAGTTAATGTTTTCCTATTGAACATTGTATTCAGCCAGGCTTAATAAAATTCTATTCAGCCCGGCTGAATTGAAATTTTCCTATAGAAAACCCAATTCAGCTAAACTGAATTAATGCTTTCCTATAAAAAAATTCAATTCAGCTAAACTGAATTAAAGTTTCACTGCAAAAACTCAATTCAGCCAGGCTGAATTACTGTTTTCCTGCATAAAACTCTATTCAGCCAGGCTAAATTAAAGTTTTCACATAGAAAACTCTATATAACCAGGCTGAATTTAAGTTTTCGTACACAAAAGTCTATTCAGCCAGGCTGAATTAAAGTTTCCCTATATTATATTGTATTCAGCCATGCTGAATTGAAATTTTCCTATAGAAAACTCAATTTAGCCATGCTGAATTGAAATTTTTCTATAGAAAACTCAATGCAGCCATGGTGAATTAATATTTTCCTGTAAAAACTCAATTCAGCCAGGCTGAGTTACAGTTTGCCTGCATAAAACTCTATTCAGCTAGGCTAAATTAAAGTTTTCCCATAGAAAACTCTATATAACCAGGCTGAATTTAAGTTTTCGTACACAAAAGTCTATTCAGCAAGGCTGAATTAAAGTTGCTCTATATTAAATTGTATTCAGCCATGCTGAATTGAAATTTTCCTATAGAAAACTCAATTTAGCCATGCTGAATTGAAATTTTTCTATAGAAAACTCAATGCAGACATGCTGAATTAATATTTTCCTGTAAAAACTCAATTCAGCCGGGCTGAGTTACAGTTTGCCTGCAGAAAACTCTATTCAGTCGGAGTGAGTTACAGTTTTCCTACAGAAAACTCTATTCAGCCAGGCTAAATTAAAGTTTTCCCATAGAAAACTCTATATAACCAGGCTGAATTTAAGTTTTCGTACACAAAAGTCTATTCAGCCAGGCTGAATTAAAGTTTCCCTATATGAAATTGTATTCAGCCAGGCTAAATTAAAGTTTTCCTATAGAAAACTCTATATAACCAGGCTGAATTGAAGTTTTCGTACACAAAAGTCTATTCAGCCAGGCTGAATTAAAATTTCCCTATATGAAATTGTATTTAGCAATGCTCAATTCAAATTTTCGTATAGAAAACTCTCTTCAGCCACGCTGAATTAAAGTTTTCCTATATGAAATTGTACTCAGCCATGCTGAATTGAAGATTTCCTATCGAAAACTCAATTCAGCCATGCTGAATTGAAATTTTCCTATAGAAAACTCAATTCAGCCATGCTGAATTAATATTTTCCTGTAAAAACTCAATTCAGCCTGCAGAAAACTCTATTCAGTCGGGCTGATTTAAAGTTTTTCTATAGAAAACACTATTCAGCCAGGCTGAATTAAAGTTTTCCAGCAGAAAACTCTATTCAGCCAGGCTAAATTAAAGGTTTCTTCTATAAAATTTGCCATTGTTTTCAGTTTCATTTGCAATTCCATCAAATTTTCCACAACTAAAATGTCAAAATTCATAACTAAATCATGTCATGTGTCAAACTGCAAAAGCTGTCAACATTTATGCGATACCGAATTCCACATTTCATCAACTGAAATAGATATTGTAGTAATCCATTAGGCCAAATAAAATTTAAATTTAGAAATTCACACAATTCTTATATTGAAAAACTTGTGAATGGGGGTGGGTAGATTTGTTTCTCTATTCTATTGCTAAAGCCTCGTTTTGCTATTGCTGAATACCTTTTTGCCTCAAAGGTAAAAAGAAATTGTAAAAAGGTTTTTATATCACATTGCTTGCTGACATTATTATTCCTCTAACGTTTCCAAGCGGTGGTACGTGGGCGTGTGTCAATCAATGGTAGAAATATCATTCTCTAGTTGTTTTTTTTTGTTGCTTGGTTTTCTTCTCCCATGGAATGTCGATACTTTTGCCATATAGGCTTGCTTCCAACCATAAACGTATCAAATGTTTTGTTGTAAACATAGCTCGAAATTTATGTCAAGATTAATGTCTGTACGAATATGTTTCTTCAATTTCCTTCAATGGCCAATCTATCGCAGCTCTAACACCTTTCGGAGCTATGATAAATAGCTTAAGAGACCAATTTCGTACGATTCATTAGCATCGGTTTAGTATTTTGAACACGTACGCCAAACATATTCAATTAAAGAATACTTCTTTCTCAAGTGGCTATGTTGCTTCTGAATCGAGCAGGGGATGATTAAAACTGGCTACTGTATACGATGGGAATTATGCAAATTAAGAAAACTATTAGCAATCTAAGAATGTATATGGAAGAAGCAACACGAAAATATTAACCAATAAGAACCTTTTGGATATCTTAAAGGCGATATGCATAAATTTAAATTTTGTTTGGCCTAATGGATTACTTCCATATCTGTTTGGGTTGACAGCTTTTGTTGTTTGACATGTTACATGATTTAGTTATGAATTTTGTGAGAAACACAATCAACCATGAATTTTTTTATTGATGAATATTTTGGGGAAATTGAAAAATTGATCCAAATGCCCAATTTTGCATAACTGAGCATAAATTTCTATAAAAGAATTATTTCAGCCATGCTGAATTGAGTTTTCTATAGGAAAAATTTAATTCAGCCGAGCTGAATTTAGTTTTCTATAGGAAAACTTTAATTCAGACTGGCTGAATAGAGTTTTCTATAGGAAAACTTTAATTCCGCCTGGCTGAATAGAGTTTTCTATAGGAAAACTTTAATTCAGCCGGGCTGAATAGAGGTTTCTAGAGGAAAACTTTATTTCAGACAGCCTGAATAGAGTTTTCTATAGGAAAACTCTATTTCACACTGTCAGAACAAAATTATCTATAGCGAAACTTTAATTCAACTGGGCTGAATTGAGTTTTCTATAGGAAATCTTTTATTCAGCCGAGCTGAATATATTTTTCAATAGGAAAACTTTATTGCAGACTGGCTGAATAAAGGTTTCTATAATTCATTCAGTCTGACTGCATAGAGTTTTACATAGGAAAACTTCAATTCAGCCTGGCTTAATAGGGTTTTCTATTGGAAAACTTTTATTCAGCCGAGCTGAGTAAAGTTTTCTATTGGAAAACTTTAATTCAGCTGCGCTGAATTGCGTTTTCTATTGGAAAACTTTAATTCACTTGGACTAAATTGAGTTTTATATAGTAAATCTTGAATTCAGCTGGGCTGAATATAGTTTTCTATAACAAAACTTTATTTCAGCTTGGCTGGATAGAGTTTTCTATTGGAAAACTTTAATTCAGCTGCGCTAAATTGCGTTTTCTATTGGAAAACTTTAATTCACTTGGACTGAGTTGAGTTTTATATAGGAAATTTTGAATTCAGCTGGGCTGAATAGAGTTTTCTATAGCAAAACTTTATTTCAGCTTGGCTAGATAGAGTTTTCTATAGGAAAACTTTAATTCAGCTGGGGTGAACTGAGTTTTCTTTAGGGAAACTTTAATTCAGCTGCGCTGAATTGAGTTTTCTATTAGAAAACTTTAATTCAGTTGGACTGAATTGAGTTTTATATAGGAAATCTTGAATTCAGCATAGCTGAATTTAGTTTTCTATAGGAAAACTTTAATTCGCTTGGGCTAGATAGAGTTTTCTATAGGAAACTTTAATTCAGCCTGGCTGAATAAAGTTTTCTATAGGAAAACTTTATTGCAGACTGGCTGAATAAAGGTTTCTATAGGAAAATTTTAATTCAGCCGAGCTGAATTTAGTTTTATATAGGAAAGCTTTAATTCAGCCTGGCTGAATAGAGTTTTCTATAGGAAAACTTTATTACAGACTGGCTGAATAAAGTTTTCTATAGAAAACTGTTAATTCAGCTGAGCTGAATTTAGTTGTCTATAGGAAAACTTTAATTCACCTGGACTGAAGTGAATTTTCTATAGGAAAACTTTAATTCAGCTGGGCTGAATTGAGTTTTCTATAGGGAAACTTTAATTCAGCTGTGCTGAATTGCGTTTTCTATTGGAAAACTTTAATTCAGTTGGACTGAATTGAGTTTTATATAGGAAATCTTGAATTCAGCAGAGTTGAATTTAGTTTTCTATAGGAAAACTTTAATTCAGCTTAGCTGAATAGAGTTTTCTATAGGAAAACTTTATTGCACACTGGCTGAATAAAGGTTTCTATAGGAAAACTTTATTGCAAACTGGGTGAATAAAGGTTTCTATAGGAAAATTTAATTCAACCTTGCTGAATAGAGTTTTCTTTAGGAAAACTTTAATTCAGCCTGGCTTAATAGAGTTTTCTATTGGAAAACTTTTATTCAGCCGAGCTGAATAGAGGTTTTTATTTTTGTTTCAGACTGAGAGTTTTCTTTAGGAAAGCTTTATTTCAGGCTGGCTTAATACAGTTTTCTATAGGAAAACTTTAATTCAACTGGGCTGAACTGAGTTTCCTGTAGGGAAACTTTAATTCAGCTCCGCTGAATTGAGATTTATATAGGAAATCTTGAATTCGGCTGGCCTGAATGGAGTTTTCTATAGCAAAACTTTAATTCACTTGGGCTAAAAAGAGTTTTCTACAGGAAAACTTTAATTCAGGCTGAATAGAGTTTTCTATAGGAAAACATTACTGCAGACTGGCTGAATAAATGTTTCTATAGGAAACTTTTAATTCAGCAGAGCTGAATTCAGTTTTCTATTGGAAAACTTTAATTCACCTGGACTGAATTGCATTTTCTATAGGAAAACTTTATTTCTGCCAGTCTGAATTGAGTTTTCTATGAAAAAACATTTAAGTGTTCCAGACTGAATAGAGTTTTCTTGTGGAAAACTTTAATTCAGCCTTGCTGAATAGAGTTTTCGTTAGGAAAACTTTAAGTCACCTGGTCAGAATTGAGTTTTCGTTAGGAAAACTTTATTTCAGGCTGGCTGAATAGAGTTTTCGATAGGAAAATTTTAATTCTGCCAAGCAGAATTGAGTTTTCTATAAAAAAAAACCCATTAATTCAGCCTGGCTGAATAGATTTTTCTTTTGGAAAACTTTTATTCAGCCTTGCTGAATAGAGTTTTCTTTTGGAAAACTTTAATTCAGTTGGGCTGAATTGAGTTTTCTATAGGAAATTTTTAATTCAGCCAGACTAGATTGGGATTTTCACAGGAAATCTTCAATTCAGCGTTGTCTATAGGAAAACTTAAATTCAGCCTAGCTGAATTGTATTGTCTAGAAAAAAATTCAATTCAGCTGCGCTGAATTGGGTTTTCGATAGGTAATCTTTAATTCTGCCAACTTGAATTGAGTTTTCTATGAAAAACCTTTAATTCTGCCTGTCGGAATAGGGTTTTCTATTGGAAAACTTTATTCAAATCGGACTGAATAAAGTTTTCTTTAGGAAAGCTTTATTTCAGGCTGGCTTAAAGAGTTTTCTGTAGGAAAACCGCTGGGCTGAACTTAGTTTTCTATAGGGAAGCTTTATTTCAGCCTGGATGGATAGAGTTTTCTATAGGAAAACCTTAATTCTATACGAAACTTTTAATTCAGCCGAGCTGAATTTAGTTTTCTATAAAAACCTTTATTTTTGCCAGGCTGGATAGAGTTTTCTTGTGGAAAACTTTAATTCAGCCTTGCTTAAGAGAATTTTCGTTAGGAAAACTTTAATTCAGCCTTGTTGAATACAGTTTCTCGTCAGGAAAACTTTAATTCAGCCTTGCTGAATAGAGTTTTCGTTAGGAAAGCTTTAATTCTGCCAGGCTGAATTGAGTTTTCTATAAAAAAGCTTTTAATTCTGCCTGGCTGAATAGATTTTTCTTTTGGGAAACTTTTATTCAGCCTTGCTGAATAGTGTTTTCTTTTGGAAAACTTTAATTAAGCCTGTATGAATAGAGTTTTCTACAGGAAAACTTTAATTCAGTCAAATTAAATTGGGATTTCCACAGGAAATCTTCAATTCAGTCTGACTGAATTTGGATTTTCACAGGAAATCTTCAATTCAGCCTGACTGAATTGAGTTTTCTATATGAAAACTTTAATTCAGCTTAGCTGAATTGAGTTTTCTATAGGAAAACTTTAATTCAGCTTAGCTGAATTGATTTTGCTATATTTCAGGCTGGCTAAATAGAGTTTCCGATAGGAAAACTTTAATTCTGCCAGGCTGAATTGAGTTTTCTATAAAAAAAAAACCTTTAATTCTTTTATTCAGCCAGACTAAATTAAAGTTTGGAAAACTTTAATTAAGCCTGTATGAATAGAGTTTTCTACAGGAAAACTTTAATTCAGTCAAATTAAATTGGGATTTCCACAGGAAATCTTCAATTCAGTCTGACTGAATTTGGATTTCCACAGGAAATCTTCAATTCAGCCTGACTGAATTGAGTTTTCTATAGGAAAACTTTAATTCAAATTAGCTGAATAGAGTTTTCTATAGGAAAACTTTAATTCAACTTGGCTGAAATTGTTTTTTCTATAGGAAAACTTTAATTCGGCCTAGCTGAATAGAGTTTTCGCTACGAAAACTTTAATTCTGCCAGGCTGAATTGAGTTTTCAATAAAAAAAAACCTTTAAGTCTGCCTGGCTGAATAGATTTTTCTTTTGGAAAACTTTTATTCAGCCTTGCTGAATAGTGCTTTCTCTTGGAAAACTTTAATTAAGCCTGTATGAATAGAGTTTTCAATAGGAAAACTTTAATTCAGCCAAACTGAACTGGGATTTCCACAGTAAGTCTTCAATTCAGCCTGACTGAATTGGGATTTCCACAGAAAATCTTCAATTCAGTCAGACTGAATTGGGATTTCCACAAGAAATCTTCAATTCAGCCTGGCTGAATTGAATTTTCTATAGGAAAACTTTAATTCAGCTTAGCTGAATTGATTTCTCTATAGGAAAACTTGAATTCAGCCTAGCTGAATTGATTTTGCTATAAAAAAAATTAATTCAGCCTAGGTGAATTTAGTTATCTAGAGGAAAACTTTAATTCAGTCTTGTTGGATTGAATTTGCTACAGTAACATTTTAATTCAGCCTGGCTGAATTAAATTTATAAATTATAATTTCTTCATTTGGTCAATTTTTTATTATGTTCCATGTCTTTAACATTTTTCACCTTAGTAATTTGATTAACCTAACCAGCTTGAAACCTTAATCAATCATTTGGCAAAATCATCACTCGTTAAATGGCCATTGAAAGATTTTGAAAGATTTATTTGAAAATATCGATGTCTGCCACTCAAACCCCGTTGCCGATGGCTGATTTAGCAAAGTAATTTCTCAAAATCAAATATGCATTTCGGTTAAAATAAATTACACTTGTCTTAGTTGGCTAACATTTTTCGTTTAGCTTTGCTGTAGCCATTTATTTGTGTGATTCTTCATTCTAACAAAATGTCAAAGTTGCTGAAATTGTAGAAAAGCCAAATATTTTTTCTATGAGTTGTAAATGTTGCTATTTTTTTTTGTCAAAGTGCAAACAAAAAAAAAAATTAAGTAAGGCAATAGTTCGTTTGCATAGGAAGTTGGTATTCTTGTCATCATCAGCAATTGCTACTTCGAATTATTCGAATCTGCAAGATCATAAAACCTCAAAACTAGCAAACATTATTTGGTTCTTTTGTTTTAATATCTGAACGTGTGCACCTTGAGTAAATGCATTTGCTGCTACTGGTTGTGTTGAAAATTTCATAAAAATTAAATTTTCTGTATTATGGGAAGTTTTTCCATTAGTTTTAATGCCAAGAGTAGGCATCTTTTATTTTGAAAATTTCCAAGTGGAAAAACTAAAAACGACGAATCATATTTGCTCAAAATATTTTGAAAGATTATGTGAAATAAATCTTAGTTTTAAGACTGATAGACATACAGATGGCTATGAATATATCGAAAAAAATAATAAAAAAAATAATATTCATCATCATTCCGTTAAATTCAGCGGATATTTTATAATAATTTGATATGCACTATTTTCCTGATTTGGATTTTTGTTTTTTATCCCACGGCTTTATTGGCTAAGAAAATTAAATTTTATGGTTGTACACGAACTCATTAACACCATAAATCAATCAAGTATATATTGGCAAAAATGTAAATATTATTTTTTCGGAATTATAATGCAACGTGTTTGGCATTTTAAATAGGTCCATTTGTTTGTGGAAGTCAATAGGAAGTTTATTAACCTGAAAGTCATACAAATCAAAAAGTTTAAAAACAAAATATTCAAAACTCAGCGATGAGAATAAATCAATTCGAAGTTGACATTATTATAGGTATAGGAAATTTATGTTTCAATATAAAAAAAAAAAAACAATTGAAACATAAAAATTTATTAGGTCATTTACTTTAAATGAATGCACTTGAATGTAGATGGCTAATTTAATTTAACGTGAATGTATTTTACTGAAAGCTAAAATTAATTTTAAATTTAATGTTAATGTTAATTTAAATTTAAATTTTATTCTCATTCTTAATTTTAATTTAATTTTAATTTTAATTTCAATTTTAATTTAAATTTTAATATTAATATTAATTTTAATTTTAATCTTAATTTTTATTTTTATTTTAATTTTAATTTTAATTTTAATTTTAATTTTAATTTTAATTTTAATTTTAATTTTAATTTTAATTTAATTTTAATATTAATTTTGATTTTAATTTAATTTTAATATTAATTTTAATTTTAATCTTAATTTAAATTTCAATTTTAATTTTAATTTAAACTTTAATTTAAATTTTAATATTAATTTTAATTTTAATTTAAATTTAAATTTAAATTTCAATTTTAATTTAAATTTTAATATTAATATTAATATTAATATTAATATTAATATTAATATTAATATTAATATTAATATTAATATTAATATTAATATTAATATTAATATTAATATTAATATTAATATTAATATTAATATTAATATTAATATTAATATTAATATTAATATTAATATTAATATTAATATTAATATTAATATTAATATTAATATTAATATTAATATTAATATTAATATTAATATTATTAATATTAATATTAATATTAATATTAATATTAATATTAATATTAATATTAATATTAATATTAATATTAATATTAATATTAATATTAATATTAATATTAATATTAATATTAATATTATTAATATTAATATTAATATATTATTAATATTAATATTAATATTAATATTAATATTAATATTAATATTAATATTAATATTAATATTAATATTAATATTAATATTAATATTAATATTAATATTAATATTAATATTAATATTAATATTAATATTAATATTAATATTAATATTAATATTAATATTAATATTAATATTAATATTAATATTAATATTAATATTAATATTAATATTAATATTAATATTAATATTAATATTAATATTAATATTAATATTAATAATATTAATATTAATATTAATATTAATATTAATATTAATATTAATATTAATATTAATATTAATATTAATATTAATATTAATATTAATATTAATATTAATATTAATATTAATATTAATATTAATATTAATATTAATATTAATATTAATATTAATATTAATATTAATATTAATATTAATATTAATATTAATATTAATATTAATATTAATATTAATATTAATATTAATTTTAATTTTAATATTAATTTTAATTTTAATTTTAATTTTAATTTTAATTTTAATCTTAATCTTAATTTTAATTTTAATTTTAATTTTAATTTTAATTTTGATTTTAATTTTGATTTTGATTTTAATTTTAATTTTAATTTTAATTTTAAGTTTAATTTTAATTTAATTTTAATCTTAACTTTAAGTTAAATTTAAATTTTAATTTAATTTTAATATTAATTTTAATTTTAATTTAATTTTAATATTAATTTTAATTTTAATTTTAATTTTAAATTTTAATTTAATTTTAATATTAATTTTAACTTTAATTTAATTTTAATATTAATTTTAATTTTAATTTTAATTTTAATTTTAATTTTAATATTAATTTTAATTTTAATTTTAATTTTAATTTTATATTAATTTTAATTTTAATCTTAATTTTAAGATAAATTTAAATTTTAATTTAAATTTAAATTTTAATTTAATTTAGATATTAATTTTAATTTCCTTTTTATTTTTAATTGTAACTACCGTAACACGGCCCGCTTCGCAGCGCCTCCCGAAGCATATTTTCGTTAACTTAATCAACCATATCCTTCGACCTGAAAACAAATTCGAAAAGATTTGAACTCTTTTAAAGAGTAGGGTCAGGGGCAGTCTAGCACAAAAACTGAAGTACTGATTAATCACTCCATGGTTTCCACACACGCGTTCCGTACATTTCCAAAAAAAAAAAAATCGGACTACTTCCTTTTTCGTTTATATACAGAAATAGGGCGGTTATGCATATGTAAAACGGACCGGCTTAACAAACGTCGGGTAGGGGGTGTTTCCTTACAACCAAATTTTTTGTTTTTTAATTGTCCTGTATTCAAATCGCTGGATAATCTTCTACACTTCCTGTGAATTTCAAGCGTGATTTGTCAAGAGGAGCTATACTACTACTCAACATACCGTCCAATAAATCGGAAAAAGTAAAAGTACTTAAAAATTGACCATATTAACATTTGCTAAAGTGTTGGACACGGAGAGCATGAGTTTCCCAAACATATACCGGAAAATGAAGCACCCTCTACGTCACCTGTCAACTTCATGTAAATTTAAGTTTTTTACTTAAAAAAGTCTGGCAGAAGCCTATGGAAACATCATAAAATTATGTACCGACTTCCCATTTATAGACAATCCTCTACTTTCTATTTTCAAAAAATCGGGCAAAAGGCAAACCCCCTCCTTCGCTACTCCCCGACCACATATCGTAAATTCACGTTAGAGTTTGCTCTATTTTTTGTAAAGGAACGTCACTTTCTCTACAAATTCCAAAAACATTTGTAATTCAAATTTCATTATAATAATATAACCCACATCCTCTGTAAATTTCAAGTTAATTGGAAAAGTTTAATTGTTAGACGGTATGTACTTGAGAAGAAAGGAGGTCTCCCTGTACCCTTTTGTTTTGCCCAGACCAAATATTAAAAAATCATATACCTCATATGAATTTCATAATCTTCCCCAAGTTCTCCGTAAAATTTCGACAAATTTTAGTTTTTTCACTATATTTTAAAAAAAGTCGGACAAAGGGGAGGCCCCCTCCTCGAACAAATATCGAAAAATAAAGTGGCTTTTCTTTGCCTAGACGCCCCTTTCAACCTTCCCAGAAAATTTCAAGCAAATCAGATAATGTTGTTCCAATTTTCAAAAAGTCGGGCAATGAAACCCCCCCCCCCCTTCCAGTCCAAATATTAAAAAATCGGGTACCCCATAATAAATTCATAACTTCACGGCGTGTTCTCTGTAAATCTCAAGTAAATCAGAGAAATTTTGTTTTTTAACAGTACTTTAAACAAAAATCGTTTGAAGGGGTGGTCCACCTCAGCGACCAAATATCGAAAAATTAAGTAGAGGGCTTTGTCTAGACATCACCCCTAAACTTCCTTGGAAATTTCACCCAAATCGGGGAACTTTGGCCCAATTTTGATAAAGTCGTGAAAGGGGGATGTCCCCCTCCACCACCAGATATAAAAAATGAGATACCCTATTTTCGCCACATGATTACGTTCTCCGAACATTTTTCATGTGAAAAAATAAAATTATTTTATAACAAAAGCAACTGCGATGAATTCAAATTATAAATGTTTATAATGTGCGCTATATGTAAAAAAGATTTTCCCGTTTTTCCGTTGAAACTTTTCTTGAATTTTCTTTGCTATAAACCTCACAGAGCCCGAGACCTTTCCAACGAATGCGAGACCGTGGAAATCGGTTCGTGCTTTCTGGAGTTGCATCAGAGATGGCGCTGTATATAAAATAAGATTTTCCCGCTTTTCCGTTGAAATTTTTCTTGAATTTTCTTTACTACAAACCTCACAGAGCCCAAGAACTTTCCAACGAATGCGAAACCGTGGAAATTGGTTCCTGCGTTCTGGAGTTATTGCGTCAGGAAGGAAAACCAGACTTAATTTTATATAGTAGATTATACCCTGCGCCACACTGTGGAACAGGGTATTATTAATTAGTGCATATGTTTGCAACACCCAGAAGGTGAAGAGATAGACACAGGGTGTCTTTGGCAAAAATGCTCAAGGTGGGCTCCTGAGTTGATATAGCCATGTCCGTCTGTCTGTGATCAAAGTCTAGGTCGCAGTTTTAGTCCAATCGACTTCAAATTTTGCACAAGTATGTGTTTTGGGCCAGAATATAACTCTATTGATTGATCGGTTCAGATTTAGATATAGCTCCCATATATATCTTTCGCCCGATATGGACTTATATATGTCCAGAAGTCAGATTTTTTACCCTAATTAGCTTGAAATTTTGCACAAGAAGAACAATTAGTACTATAGTCTAGTGTGCCAACTTTTATTGAAATCGGTTCAGATTTAGATATAGCACTCATATACATCTTTCGCCCGATATAGACTTATATGGTCCCAGAAGCCAGAGTTTTACACCAATTTTGTTGAAATTTTGCACTAGGAATACAATTAGTAGTAAAGTCAAGTGCGCCAACTTTTATTGAAAAATGTTCAGATTTAGATATAGCTTCCATATATATCTTTCGCCCGATATGGACTTATAGGGTCCCAGAAGCCAGATTTTTGGCCGAATTTGGTTGAAATTTTGCACTAGGAGTACAATTAGTAGTATAGTCAAGTGTGCTAAATTTTATTGAAATCGGTTCAGATTTAGATATAGCTCCCATATATAACACGTTGTCTGATAAGTCCCCGGTCTAATAGAGAAAAACACATTTTTTTTTTAAATTCGTTTTTATTATTCAACATAGTTCCCTTCAAGAGCGATACAACGATTATAACGACCTTCCAATTTTTTGATACCATTTTGGTAGTACTCCTTCGGTTTTGCCTCAAAATAAGCCTCAGTTTCGGCGATCACCGCTTCATTGCAGCCAAATTTTTTCCCTGTGAGCATCCTTTTGAGGTCTGAGAACAAGAAAAAGTCGCGTGGGGCCAGATCTGGAGAATATGGGGGGTGGGGAAGCAATTCGAAGCCCAATTCATGAATTTTTGCCATCGTTCTCAATTACTTGTGGCACGGTGCTTTGTCTGGGTAGAACAACACTTTTTATACCCTCCATCATAGGATGGGGGTATATTAACTTTGTCATTCCGTTTGTAACACATCGAAATATTGCTCTAAGACCCCATAAAGTATATATATTCTGGGTCGTGGTGAAATTCTGAGTCGATCTAAGTATGTCCGTCCGTCCGTCTGTTGAAATCACGCTAACTTCCGAACGAAACAAGCTATCGACTTGAAACTTGGCACAAGTAGTTGTTATCGATGTAGGTCGGATGGTATTGAAAATTGGCCATATCGGTCCACTTTTACGTATAGCCCCCATATAAAGGGACCCTCAGATTTGGCTTGTGGAGCCTCTAACAGAAGCATATTTCATCCGATCCGGCTGAAATTTGGTATATGGTGTTGGTATATGGTCTCTAACAACCATGCAAAAATTGGTCCACATCGGTCCATAATTATATATAGCCCCCATATAAACCGATCCCCAGATTTGGGTTGCGGAGCCTCAAAGAGAAGCAAATTTCATCCGATCCGCATGAAATTTGGTACATGGTGTTGGTATATGGTATTTAATAACCATGCAAAAATTGGTCCACATCGGTCCATAGCTATATATAGCCCCCATATAAACCGATCCCCAGATTTGGCTTGCGGAGCCTCAAAGAGAAGCAAATTTCATCCGATCCGGCTGAAATTTGGTACATGATGTTGGTATATGGTCTCTAACAACCATGCAAAAATTGGTCCATATCGGTCCTTAATTATATATAGCCCCCATATAAACCGATCCGCAGATTTGGATTGTGGAGCCTCTAAGAGAAGCATATTTCATCCGATTCGGCTGAAATTTAGTATATGGTGTTGGTATATGGTCTCTAACAACCATGCAAAAATTGGTCCACATCGGTCCATAATTATATATAGACCCCATATAAACCGATCTCCACATTTGGCTTGCGAAGCCTCAAAGAGAAGCAAATTGCATCCGATCCGGCTGAAATTGGGTGCATGGTATTGGTATATGGTCTCTAACAACCGTGCAAAAATTGGTCCACATCGGTCCATAATTATATATAGCGCCCATATAAACCGATCCCCAGATTTGGGTTGCGGAGCCTCAAGAGAAGCAAATTTCATCCGATCCGCCTGAAATTTGGTACGTGATATTGTTATATGGTCTCTAATAACCATGCAAAAATTGGTCCACATCGGTTCATAATTATATATAGCCTCCATATAAGCCGATCCCCAGATTTGGCTTGCGAAGTCTCCAAGAGAAACAAATTTCATCCAATCCGGTTGTAGTTTTGAACATGGTGTTAGTATATGATCAATAACAACCGTGCCAGAATTGGTTAATATCGGTCCATAATTATATATAGCCCCCATATAAAACGTTCTCCAGATTTGACCTCCGGAGCCTCTTAGAGGAGCAAAATTCATCCGATCCGGTTCAAATTAGGAACGTGGTGTTAGTATATGGTCGCTAACAACCATACCAAAATTGGTCCAATCACACAAAAATTGATCCATATCGATTCATAATCATGGTTGCCACTAGAGCCAAAAATAATCTACCAAAATTTTATTTCTATAGAAAATTTTGTCAAAATTTTATTTCTAGAGAAAATTTTGTTAAAATTGTATTCGGTTCATAATAAAATTTTCATCATTATCAAAATTTTATTTCTATAGAAAATTTTGTCAAAATTTTATTTCTATAGAAAATTTTGTTCTAATTTTATACGGTTCATAATCATGGTTGCCACTCGAGCCAAAATTAATCTACCAAGATTTTATTTCTATAGAATATGTTGTCAAAAGTTTATTTCTATAGAAAATTTTGTTAATATTTTTTTTCTGTAAAAATTTTATTTCTATAGAAAATTTTGTCAAAATTTTATTTCTATAGAAAATTTTGTTCTAATTTTATACGGTTCATAATCATGGTTGCCACTCGAGCCAAAATTAATCTACCAAGATTTTATTTCTATAGAATATGTTGTCAAAAGTTTATTTCTATAGAAAATTTTGTTAATATTTTATTTCTGTAAAAATTTTTGTCAAAATTTTTTTTCTATAGAAAATTTTGTCAAAATTTTTATTTCTATAGAAAATTTTGTGAAAATTTTATTTCTATAGAATATTTTGTTAAAATTTTATTTCTGTAGAAAATTTTGTCAAAATTTTATGTCTACTTTGTCAAACTGAATTATATACGATCGATCATTTTTGATTTAATATATACCACGTATGGACTTACATATAATTTGGAAGATGGTGTTAGGAGGTTTTAAGATACCTTGCCATCGGCAAGCGTTACCGCAACTTAAGTAATTCGATTGTGGGTGGCAGTGTTTAGAAGAAGTTTCTACGCAATCCATGATGGAGGGTACATAAGCTTCGGCCTGGCCGAACTTACGGCCGTATATACTTGTTTCTTCCTCATATGAGGCCGTTTTGCCGCGATTTCGACCTTCAAACGCTCCAATAACGCCATATAATAGTCACTGTTGATGGTTTTTCCCTTCTCAAGATAATCGATAAAAATTATTTCATGCGCATCCCAAAAAACAGAGGCCATTACTTTGCCAGCGGACTTTTGAGTCTTTCCACGCTTCGGAGACGGTTCACCGGTCGCTGTCCACTCAGCCGACTGTCGATTGGACTCAGGAGTGTAGTGATGGAGCCATGTTTCATCCATTGTCACTTATCGATGGAAAAGCTCGTGTGTATTACGAGTTAACAGCTGCAAACACCGCTCAGAATCATCAACACGTTGTTGTTTTTGGTCAAATGTGAGCTCGCGCGGCACCCATTTTGCACAGAGCTTCCCCATATCCGAATATTGATGAATGATATGACCAACACGTTCCTTTGATATCTTTAAGGCCTCTGCTATCTCGATCAACTTCATTTGACGGTCATTTAAAATCATTTTGTGGATTTTTTTGATGTTTTCGTCGGTAACCAACTCTTTCGGGCGTCCACTGCGTTCACCGTCCTCCGTGCTCATTTCACCACGCTTGAATTTTGCATACCAATCAATTATTGTTGATTGTCCTGGGGCAGAGTCCGGAAACTCATTATCAAGCCAAGTTTTTGCTTCCACCGTATTTTTTCCCTTCAGAAAACAGTATTTTATCAAAACACGAAATTCCTTTTTTTCCATTTTTTTCACAATAACAAAAGTTGCTTCACAAAAGACGCTCTATCTCACAAACTAATTGACTTACAGACGTCAAATTTTGACACGAATCATTTGAAGGTTGGTACTATATAAAAATAATATGCATTTAATACTAGCGACGCCATCTATGTGTCAGACCGGGGACTTATCAGCCAACCTGTTATCTTTCGCCCGATTTTCCGTCATATGACCACAGAGTTCAAAGTTGTAGTCTGATTTACGTGAAATTTTCAATTTGGTTGAAATTTTGCACGTGGTAGTAAAGTCAAGTGCGCCAACTTTTATTGAAATCTGTTCAGATTTAGATATAGCTTCCATATATATCTTTCGCCCGATATGGACTTATATGGTCCCAGAAGCCAGAGTTTTACACCAATTTGGCACTAGGAGTACAATTAGTAGTAAAGTCAAGTGTGCCAACTTTTGTTGAAATTTGTTCAGATTTAGATATAGCTCCCATATATATGTTGTAAAAAAAATCATGAAATTTAGAATTAAGGCAACTAACTCGGTTGATGTAATATAGAAAATTTTCTTTGAATACTTTTAGGCGGTGCACAATTTCAAACGGAAAAATTGCTAACATATATATATCACAAATAAATACTTATTAACCCTTAAATGCACACTGTATCTTTTAAGATACAACCAGAAAAAATTCTTACGTCTTAAAACTTTGGCCGAATTCTATGAAATCAAGTTTGTTGCATTTACAACATCATAACGCTATTTCTAAAAATATTTCTTTCCGGAAAGTTTTTAGTACTACTGAGTAATCTGCAGTCAAAATTGAAAATCAAATTTTAACCAAAAATTCAAAAAACTGCAGATTGGAAGTTAAATAATATTTACCATAAATGAGAGCAATGTTGGTAAAAAAAACTGTATAGTGTATAAATATCTCTATTCTCTATTATCTACTACAATCAAACTCTTTAGTTGTAAATAAAAACTTAGTTCAATGCGCACTGTACTTTTTAAGATATCAACACTATTTTTTCAAAAAAAAAAAAAAAACACATAAATTTTTTTGTTTGAAAAAAATGTGGTATGCAGATGTTCTTTTTTTACTATTTTGCATATTATATATTTTTGTCGGAGGAATCGGTGATCTTGTGGATTTAAGGGTTAAATTCCTTTTAAAATAAATTAATTTAATTTTGTTTTATTTAGTATCTATAAACGTTTCCTATGAAAATCCATTATTTATTTAATCTACCTTGATAATCTAACAGTAACACCCTTCAGTGAAACCTCAACATACAAAGAAGAGTTGAAGGACATGTTTATCCTTTGAATACTGAAAACCATTATTGTATACATGTTATCTCCTAAAGCCTTAAAATTACATTTACAAAAAAAAAAAAAAAAAACTAAAACCATCCTATAAAAATCCTTTTTATTTAAATCACTCACGTTTACCATAATAGCCAACAGACATTTTGACATTCAATTTCAAGATGACTTTTGGGGGGGGGGGTGGGTAGGAAATGGTAACAATAGGAGTTTTTTGAATTAGAAAAAAAAATCCCAAAATAGGGAACATAAACAGTTACATATACCCATGTGTATTTGTTTTGTTAGTATTCCCATATTTTTTTATTTTGTGGCATGTGGTAAAGATAAAGATTACGAGTAGCTGCCAATTGTATTTGGGACTCAAATAAAAATTAATAAAAATTTCTTAAAGCTTAGGTTACGTTTGCCATGTCCTGGGTGGCTACATCCAAAGAAAAAATACTTTTCTTCATAATGAAATTTAAGGCAAATGAAATGTCCTTTTATTAGAAAGTATTTTCCGTAAAAGCAAATAAATTTTATGAAAAAGAATGAAACGATTGTCTCATGTTTTTTAGGCCTTAAGGAAAAAAAGAAAAATTTTTGGCTTCAGAAGAAAATCTTTTTACAGTGTAGCCATATGATCTTAGTGTACACGCTTTTTCCCTTTATTTTCATTGAGTTTTCCCCCATTGACCATTATCATCAACATTGACACTGTTTCTAGAAGGTTGTGCTGTCATTTCTTCAAGGCTTCGTGGGACAAAGAAATCTCATTGGTTCTAATGTCTCATTCCATGGTCATATGAAAATCCCTTAAAGCTCTTTGCTACCCCCCCCCCCGTCAATTTATGGTTGTTGTTACATCAATACCATTGACACTAATAAACTTTCTCCTTCTTCCCTCATTCTGGGCCGCCAGCAAATTTTAGCCATGACCATCCCCAGGTAGCAACTGCCTTTCCTACGACTTACTTTCCATTCTTATTCACTTCACTTCTCTTAGATTTCGCTAAGCTGTTTGCCCTTGGCAGCAATAATAAACTCACGTGGGATTCTACCATAAACCTAATAATCTAAAATAAATCTATAAAATATCCATAAAATAACATGAGATACTCAAGTTATGGTAAAAGTAGAGCAAACGAAAAGGATTTGTTTTGTGCACAGAAGGCATAGTGTGGTATCGATATGGGTGGGGGTGGGTAATGTCCTAGTAAAACCACATAATGAAAAGCCTTATCTAGAAAATTTTGTATCAAAACAAGCATATATAGGAGAAAAATTAAAGGGAAAATACCTAATAGAAAATTAAATTGGATTAAATAAAATTTAAATTAAAATTTGTATTAAAAATCAAATTAAAATTAAATTAAATTAAAATAAAATTTAAAATTAATATCAAAATAACGACTGAAATAAAGACTTAAACTAAAATAAAAATTAAAAGTCAAATTGAAATTAAAATTAATTTTAAAACTAAAATTTAAATATAAAAGAAAACTAGAAACAAAATAAAAAAAAAAAAACAATAAAAAATTTTCACAAAAATAAAAAATAAAAACTATATAATATACAAAAAACTATATAATATACAACGTAGAAACTTCTACTAGAGACGGTCATCCACAATTGAATTACTTGGGTTACGGCCGATGGCAAGGTATCTTAAAACTTTTTAAAATTATCTTGTACATTTTATGTTAGTCCATGCGAGATATATATTACGCAAAACAAAGTTTGACAAAATTTCTATAGAAATAAAATTTTGACAAAATTTTCTATAGAAATAAAATTTTGACAAAATTTTCTATAGAAATAAAATTTTGACAAAATTTTCTATAGAAATAAAATTTTAACAAAATTTTCCGTAGAAATAAAATTTTTACAAAATTTCCTACAGAAATAAAATTTTGACAAAATTTTCTATAGAAATAAAATTTTGACAAAATTTTCTATAGAAATAAAATTTTAACAAAATTTTCCGTAGAAATAATATTTTGACAAAACTTCTATAGAAATAAAATTTTGACAAAATTTCCTATAGAAATAAAATTTTGACAAAATTTCCTATAGAAATAAAATTTTGACAAAATTTTCTATAGAAATAAAATTTTAACAAAATTTTTCATAGAAATAAAATTTTGACAAAATTTTCTATAGAAATAAAATTTTGACAAATTTTTCTATATAAATAAAATTTTGACAAAATTTTCCATAGAAATAAAATTTTGACAAAATTTTCTATAGAGATAAAATTTTGACAAAATTTTCCGTAGAAATAAAATTTTGACAAAATTTTCTATAGAAATACAATTTTGACTAAATTTTCCATAGAAATAAAATTTTGACAAATTTTTTATATATATATAGAACTTTGACAAAATTTCTATAGAAATAAAATTTTGACAAAATTTTCTATAGAAATAAAATTTTGACAAATTTTTCTATAGAAGTAAAAATTTGATTAAATATTCTATAGAAATAAAATTTTGACAAAATTTTCTATAGAAATAAAATTTTGACAAAATTTTCTATAGAAATAAAATTTTAACAAAATTTTTCATAGAAATAAAATTTTGACAAAATTTTCTATAGAAATAAAATTTTGACAAATTTTTCTATATAAATAAAATTTTGACAAAATTTTCCATAGAAATAAAATTTTGACAAAATTTTCTATAGAGATAAAATTTTGACAAAATTTTCCGTAGAAATAAAATTTTGACAAAATTTTCTATAGAAATACAATTTTGACAAAATTTTCCATAGAAATAAAATTTTGACAAATTTTTTATATATATATAGAACTTTGACAAAATTTCTATAGAAATAAAATTTTGACAAAATTTTCTATAGAAATAAAATTTTGACAAATTTTTCTATAGAAGTAAAAATTTGATTAAATATTCTATAGAAATAAAATTTTGACAAAATTTTCTATAGAAATAAAATTTTGACAAAATTTTCTATAGAAATAAAATTTTGACAAAATTTTCTATAAAAATAAAATTTTGACAAAATTTTCTATAGAAATAAAATTTTGAAAAATTTTCTATAGAAATAAAATCTTGATAAAATTTTCTATAGAAATAAAATTTTGACAAAATTTTCCATAGAAATAAAATGTTGACAAAAATTTCTATAGAAATAACATTTTGACAGAATTTCCTATAGAAATAAAATTTTGACTAAATTTTCCATAGAAATTAAGTTTTAACAAAATTTTCTAAAGAAATAAAATTTTGACAAAATTTTCTATAGAAATAAAATTTTGACAGAATTTCCTATAGAAATAAAATTTTGACAAAATTTTCTATAGAAATAAAATGTTGACAAAATATTCTATAGAAATAAAATTTTGACAAAATTTTTTATAGAAATAAAATTTTGACAAAAATTTCTATAGAAGTAGAATGTTGACAAAATTTTCTATAGAAATACATTTTTAACAAAATTTTCTAAAGAAATAAAATTTTAACAAAATTTTCTATAGAAATACATTTTTAACACAATTTTCCAAAGAAATAAAATGTTGACAAAACTTTTTATAGAAATAAAATTTTTACAAAATTTTCTATAGAAATAAAATTTTGACAAAATTTTCCATAGGAATAAAATTTTGACTAAATTTTCTACAGATATAAAATTTTAACAGAATTTCCTATAGAAATAAAATTTTGAGAAAATTTTCTATGGAAATAAAATTTTAAAAAAAATTTCCATGGAAATACATTTTTAACAAAATTTTCTAAAGAAATAAAATTTTAACAAAATTTTCTATAGAAATACATTTTTAACACAATTTTCCAAAGAAATAAAATGTTGACAAAACTTTTTATAGAAATAAAATTTTTACAAAATTTTCTATAGAAATAAAATTTTGATAAAATTTTCTATAGAAATAAAATTTTGACAAAATTTTCTATAGAAGTAAAATGTTGACAAAATTTTCTATAGAAATACATTTTTAACAGAAATAAAATTTTAACAAAATTTTCTATAGAAATACATTTTTAACACAATTTTCCAAAGAAATAAAATGTTGACAAAACTTTTTATAGAAATAAAATGCTGACAAAACTTTTTATAGAAATAAAATTTTTACAAAATTTTCTATAGAAATAAAATTTTGACAAAATTTTCTATAGAAGTAAAATGTTGACAAAATTTTGTATAGAAATACATTTGTAACAAAATTTTCTAAAGAAATAAAATTTTGACAATTTTTTTTGAAAAATTTTTCTATAGAAATAAAATTTTGACAAAATTTTCTATAGAAATACATTTTTAACAAAATTTTCTAAAGAAATAAAATTTTAACAAAATTTTTCATAGAAATAAAATGGAATGACAAAGTTAATATATGGTATCCTATGGTAGAGGGTATAAAAACAATCTATTGTATTATAAGAAAATGTTTGTTAAATGTTTGTTTGTTGAGATGCGAACCTGAATTTTCTATTAATAATAATATCAAATATTAAAATTAAAATTTTAAATTTTAAATAAAAATTATAAAAAAATTAAAATAAAATCGAAGTTAAAATTGAAATTAAAATCTTTGATTAATTAATATCAAAACTAAAATTGAAATTAAGACTAAAATAAAATAAAAATCAAATTAAATTAAAATTATTATTTAAATTAAAATTAAAAAAAAACTAAAATTTAAAAATAAACTAAAATTAAATTTAGAATTAAAATTAATGTTAAAAAAATTAAAAATTTGAATTGAAATTAAAAATAAAAATAAAAACAACATTTAACTGGAAAAGAAACACAAATTTAAAAAAAAATATCTAACTCAATAGAGACATTAGTATTAATTAATATTCCCGAGTAAAAATTGAGAGATCTAATTTGATACGATTAGATATAAGCAGATCCAAAAAAAAGTAAGATCTAATCATATCCAATTACTATGGAATTAGATCTGATCAGATCTCAATATTGGCCTAGATCTAATGTCTTAGATATAATCATATCTATCCTTACTTATAGTTGGATCTTATGTTAGATCTCGTCACATATGGAATTATATATAATTATATCTTATTCTGTCTCATCATATCTGGGTACATCTACTTAGGTCTAAAGATGCCAATTTTGAGATCTAATCATGTCTAATTAGATCCACCAATTTTTACACGGGTTTACTAAATTAATTGTACATTAATTACAGGTTACTTGTACAATATTTCTAATGTAGAAATAATAATTATAATCAATAATTTAATTATTTATTATATATTTTCTACCCGGGTAAATTTTAATTTTAATTAAATTAAAATTGAAAATAAAAATAAAAATTAGATTTAAATAAAATAGAATAGATTTAAATAAAAAATAAACATAAAATTTTAATATGTAATGTAAATATTAAAATTTATATTAAAATTTGGTATATTAATTGTGTATTACCTACAACGTAACATTTCAAACTTATCAATAATTTAATAATTTATTATATATTTTTTTCTTTCTAGGTAAGTGCTAAAGAACACAAAATTAAAAAATTCTATTAGCTGACATGTGATGGGCAGAAGGAAATATCGTCGAGGTATGGTGAGCTACCATAAGATAATTCCATAAATTATTTTATTAAATACCGCGCTATAAATGCTAAGAAGATATAGATGAGCAAACACAGTAGAATTAAAAAATACCAAATAAAAAACATCACCCAAAGCCGGCTTTTATTTTGACAAGTCATATGCATTAAAACAAAGCTTAAATGAAGACAACGAATTGATTTGCCGCGGAAATTATACAAAACCTGATATAAATAAAAACGAAAGTAAACCAATTTCTTTCCTTCATTGGAAATGAAACGAAACCTCTTTCTAGGCTCTCGTAATACAATTCACGGCCAGTTGACTGGCCGTCTGTCTCTACACAAGATCATCTCTTTACGGATAAAATATATGAATTTCGGATTTTGCGGAAGGTAAGCCAGTTTGGTTTATTTTTTTTGTTTCGTTTCAAACCATCTTCTGTGTCTAGAGTTTGGTTTGTTTGTTTTATTTTTGCATATTTTATTTTAATGAATTCGGTGAACGACTTAAAGTGGTTTAATAAAATCAAAATTATTTTTATGCTAAGACAAAGCTGATTTTTATGACGTCCCGAGATGAAAACGAAGATGGATAGACTGACGGACAGACAGACAGATAGACAGTCAGATAGATAAATGTATTCTGCCACGGATGGCCATATTGGTAGTTTTTAATAATATATTCATTAAAATTAAGCACAATCTACGGTGAATATTTAACAGAGAATGTGATGAAAGTGACAACTTTTTTTTTTTTTTTAACATGAAGAAGATTAATGAAATTAAACGTTTTAAAAATACTGACAAAGTAACAGAAAAATTTATTTTCGTAATTGAAGTCTTAAATGAAAAATGCCTTAAGATAGATTCGTTAAAAAGTGATATCTATATTTTTTCATATATAAATTAAGCAATGCGAAATATGAAATAACTTCATTTACCATTTTGAACAGAATTAGAGTGCCTTGTTGAAGTAGTTTTGATACCAGTATAGCAGTTTCAATTTAAATTTAATTTTTTTCTAATTTTTTTATAGAGGACTAAAGAAATATTTCTATAGACAATTTTTTAAAAATGTTATTTCCATAGAAAATTTTTGCATAGTTTTATTTCAATAGATTTTTTTCAAAAGAAAATTTTGTCCAAATTTTATATCTAGAAATTGTTTTTCTAAAATTAAAAATTTATATTTCTATAGCTAAAGTTCTCAAAATTTTATTTCTATAGAAAATTTGCTGAACATTTTATTTTTCAGGAAAATTTTATCACAATTTTATTTCTATAGACAGTTTTGTCAACATCTTATTTCTATAGATTTTTTTAATTTTATTTATATAGACGAATTTTGTCAACATTTTATTTCTATAGAAATTTTTCTTTAAATTTTATTTCCAAAGAAAATTTTCTGAAAATTTTACGTCTATAGAAAAGTTTCTGAAAATGTTACTGCTATAGAAAATTGAGTCAAAATTTTATTTCTATAGAAATTTTTCTAAAAATTTTATTTCACTGAAAATTTTATTTCTATAGAAAATTTTCTGCATTTTTTATTTCTATAGAAAACTTTCTGAAAATTTTCTGGAAATTATTCGAAATCTTTGCCAAGATTTCTTCTATAGAAAATTTTCTCAAAATTTTGTTCTTAATTTTTTTATACCCACCACCATAGAATGGTGACGGGGTATAATAAGTTTGTCATTCCGTTTGTAACACATCGAAATATCGATTTCCGACTATATAAAGTATATATATTCTTGATCAGGGAGAAATTCTAAGACGATATAACGATGTCCGTCTGTCTGTCTGTCTGTCTGTTGTAATCACGCTACAGTCTTCAATAATGAAGCAATCGTGTTGAAATTTTGCACAAACTCGTCTTTTGTCTGCAGGCAGGTCAAGTTCGAAGATGGGCTATATCGGTCCAGGTTTTGATATAGTCCCCATATAAACCGACCTCCCGATTTGGGGTCTTGGGCTTAAAGAAATCGTAGTTTTTATCCAATTTGCCTGAAATTTGAAATCTAGAGGTATTTTATGACCATAAAGAGGTGTGCCAAAAATGGGGGGAACGGTTCATGTTTTGGTATAGCCCCCATATAGACCGATCTCCCGATTTTACTTCTTGGGCTTATAGAAACCGCAGTTTTTATTCAATTTACCCAAAATTGGAAATCTAGAGGTATTGTAGGACCACAAATACGTGTGCCAAAAATTGTGAGTATCGGTCCATATTTTGGTATAGCCCCCATATAGACCTATCTCCCGATTTTACTTCTTGGACTTATAGAAACCGCAGTTTTTATTCAATTTACCTGAAATTGGAAATCTAGATGTATTCTAGGACCATAAATACGTGTGCCAAAAATTGTGAGTATCGGTCCATGTTTTGGTATGGTCCCCATATAAAACGACCTCCCGATTTGGGGTCTTGGGCTTATAGAAACCGTAGTTTTTATCCAATTTGTCTGAAATTGGAAATCTAGAGATATTGTAGGACCACAACTACGTGTTCCAAAAATTGTGAGTATCGGTCCATGTTTTGGTATGGTCCCCATATAAAACGACCTCCCGATTTGGGGTCTTGGGCTTATAGAAACCGTAGTTTTTATCCAATCTATAGATATGTTAGGAACATAAAGGGGTGTGCCGAAAATGGTGAGTATCGGTCCATATTTTGGTATAGCCCCCATATAGAACGATTTCCCGATTTTACTTCTTGGGCTTCTAGAATCGGAAGTTTTTATCCTATTTGCCTGAAATTGGAAATCTAGAGGTATTTTCGGGTCATAAAGAGGTGTGCCGAAAACGCTGAATATCGGTCCATATTTTAGTATGGCCCCCATAAGAACGATCTCCCGATTTAACTCATTGGGTTTCTAGAAACCGTAGTTTTTATCTGATTTGCCTGAAATTGTAAATATTCTGGTATTTTAGGTTCACAAAAACGTGTATCGGATTAAGTTTTTATCGGTCCATTTGGTAATATAGACCGACTTCACTTCTTGAGGGTGTAGAAGGCGCACTGAGCATGAAAATTGCTTGAAACTCAATGTAAAATTTCCAGATTTTACTTCTACAGATTTAAGATTTCAAATAGAGACGTTATTTTATAACTTTCTTGCACACTTACAAGATATGTTAATGATTCCTCTAAAACTCAAACAAAAATGGTTCTTATAAATCCAGAATCTGATAAAGTCCTCATAAGTGAAATCTTTAAATTTATCTTCGGGAAGTGTCCTCAAGCCCTCCTGAAATTTCAAAGGAAACCCTAATATTTGGTTCATCGTGGTGGGTATTTAAGATTCGGCCCGGCCAAACTTAGTGCTGCATATACTTGTTTTTTTTTTTTTTGTTTTGTTTGATCAACATCAAATCAACATTTTATTTCTATAGTTATAATTCTCAACATTTTTGTTGAAATTTTGTTTATTTCAACAAAAATTAATTTTATCAAAAAAAAAATGTATTTCTATAGAAAATTTTGTCAAAATTTTATTTCTATAGAAAATTTTGTCAATTTTTTTTCTATAAAAAATTTTGTCAAAATTTAATTTCTATAAAAAATTTTCTTAAAATTTAATTTCTATAGAAAATTTTCTTAAAATTTTATTTCTATAGAACATTTTATCAAAATTTTATTTCTATAGACGATTTTGTCAAAATTTTATTTCTATAGAAAATTTTGTCAAAATTTTACTTCTATAGAAAATTTTGTCAATTTTTTCTATAAAATATGTTGTCAAAAATTTATTTCTATAGAAAATTTTCTTAAAATTTTATTTCTATAGAAAATTTTGTCAAAATTTTATTTTTATAGAAAATTTTGTCAAAATTATATTTCTATAGAAAATTTAGTCAAAATTTTATTTCTATAGAAGATATTGTCAAAATTTCTACAGAAATTTTTGTCAAACTTATATTTCTATATAAAATGTTGTCAAAATTATAGTTCTATGGAATATTTTGTCAAAATTTAATTTCTATAGAAAATTTTGTCAAAATTTTATTTCTATAGAAAATTTTGTCAAAATTTTATTTCTATAGAAATTTTTGTCAAACTTATATTTCTATATAAAATGTTGTCAAAATTGTATTTATATGGAATATTTATTTTGTCAAACTTTTATTTCTATAGAAAATGTTGTCAAGATTTTATTGCTATAGAAAATTTTGCCAAGATTTTCTATAAGAAGCTTTGCCAAGATTTCTTCTATAGAAAATTTTCTCAAACATTTTTTTTCTTAAAATTGTATATTGATAGAAAATCAACATTTTATTTCTATAGTTATCATTCTCAACATTTTTGTTGAAATTTTGTTTATATATAAAATTTTTTCAAAATTATTTATTTGTATAGAAAATTTTGTCACAATTTTATTTCTATAGAAAATTTTGGCAGGATGGTCTATAAAAGGCTTTGCCAAGATTTCTTCTATAGAAAATTTTCTCAAACAATTTTTTTCTTACAATTTTATTTTGATAGAAAACCAAAATTTTATTTCTATAGTAATTATTCTCATCATATTTGTTGTATAAAGATTTTGTAAGAGTTTTATTTCTATACTTTGTTTTCTCAAAGTTTTATTTTTGTAGATTTTTTGTTTTCAAAATTTTGTTTCTATTAGAAATTTTGTTAAAAATTTATTTCTATAGAATCTTTGTCAACAATTCACTATTGTTGACATTTTATTTTTGATTTTTTTTTGTTAATCAAAAAATTTAGATTTTCCCCCACTGTATCTCATGAAACAATGACGAATTTTTACAATTACTTTTTTTCTGATGTATCCAATTTGGCATTTGTTTTAATGAAGTAACCTAAAAACTGCCAGCTACTATGGTAGAAGAAGAAACATTGAAATAAAATTAAGGCAAAGATCATGTTCGCACATTTATTAACAAAAATTGCAACAACAATAACTAAAAAATAATAAATATAACAAGTGAAGCAATAATTACAAACAATTGTTTTCTGATGCTTTTAAGAGCTCAATGGCTGCCACTTGATTTTTTTTTTTTGGCCGACCACCTTTGCATTGCCACAGCAACATTCCATGCTGTAACGCCAACACCATAGAAACAATAGCAAGTAATTGCAATATTGTAAAATACACTGAGAAAAAAAATAAAATTTAGAAAAAAAATGGAAACCATTATAATTGCTTTCCATATTCTAAATAATTTTCAGAGACTATATGTGTACACTAAAAAAATTTTTTAGGAAATATTTGCAACATGCAATTCCGTTACAAATATTTTTCTTAGTGTACAATGGTGTATCAACTTAAATGAATTTTCTTAAAATTGTTTTTAAGTGGCATTTAACATTGGAGCAGAATTATTATTAGCAAAGCCGAAAGCGAAACAATTCAACCAATTCAACATGGATTTGTTTGATTCAGAGCGACGCGCAAAAATACAGCTAAAGCAAAACAATCCAATAAAAATAATTTTGAATAAAATTAAAGTTGCTTAATTGATTTCATATTGAGATTAACCAAATATGTTTACTGAAACAATTTTATAAAATTTTTTAATGTACTAGTTTTGCTTTTTTGTTTTTTCAATAAAAAATTTTGGTTATAAATGTTTTGACACTTCATTAAAAAAATAAATGTCTCTATTTACCATACAAAATGGGAAGAGTTGAATACTTTTGTTAGAAAATGAGGGGGTTTGGAATGGAAGAATTGAAAATCAATAAAATATCAATACAAAAAGAAATAACTTTCTTTTTGTATAATTTCTTATAACAAAATTATATTTTAACTGTTAAAAATTATAGCAATTTTAATCTTTAACCCCCATTTTCATGAAGCCCCGTTAGTGGTACGTTAGCTAACGAACTTTTAAACCGTAGTTTGGACAAATCTGTCATCTTGGCTATATATTCCATATGCCAGTTAGGAACTTAACTGTTAAAAATTTTTCAGTTAAAATAAACCGGAGAGAAGATATATCCATTTTACTTTCTGTTAACTGGGAGTTAAAGTCTAACGAAGCTACATGGAAATGGCCGTAAATTGGATAGGGATACATAAAATTTTTTATTTTGAACCATAACGCCATCTATATATCATAACTACAATAAGGTATAACAATTCCATATTTAAGCTCTGAATCAACGACAAGCAATAGAAAATTTTTCTATCGAAAATTTTCTGAAAATTTTATTTCTATAGAAAATTTTCTTAAAAATTTTATTTTTATAGCAAATTTTCTAAAAATTTTATTTGTATAGAAAATTGTCTGAAAAATCTATTTCAATAGAAAATTTTCTGAAAATTTTATTTCTATAGAAAATTTTCTGAAAATTTTATTTCCATAGAAAATTTTCTGAAAATTGTATTTCTATAGACAATTTTCTGAAAATTTTATTTCTATGGAAAATTTTCTGAAAATTTTATTTTTATAGCAAATTTTCTAAAAATTTTGTTTCTATAGAAATTCTGAAAATTAATAAAATTTTAATTCTATAGAAAATTTCTGAAAATTTTATTTCTATAGAAACTTTTCTGAAAATTTTATTTCTATAGAAAATTTTATTTCTATAGAAAATTTTCTGAAAATTTTATTTCTATAGAAAATTTTCTGAAAATTTTATTTCTATAGAAAATTTTCCGAAAAATTTATTTCTATAGAAAATTTTCTGAAAATTTAATTTCTATAGAAAATTTTCTGAAAATTGTATTTCTATAGTAAATTTTCTGAAAAATTTATTTCTATAGAAAATTTTCTGAAAATATTATTTCTATAAAAAATTTTCCGAAAAATTTATTTCTATGGAAAATTTTTTGAAAATTTAATTTCTATAGAAAATTTTATGAAAATTTAATTTCTATACAAAATTTTCTGAAAATTTTAGTTCTATAAAAATTTTGAAAATTAATTAAATTTAAAATTTTTTCTATCGAAAATTTTCTGCAAATTTTATTTCTATAGAAAATTTTCTTAAAAATTTATTTGTATAGCAAATTTTCTAAAAATTTTATTTCCATTGAAATTCTGAAAATTAATAAAATTTTAACTCTATAGAAAATTTTCTGAAAATTTTATTTCTATAGAAACTTGTCTGAAAATTTTATTTCTATAGAAAATTTTCTGAAAATTTTATTTCTATAGAAACTTTTCTGAAAATTTTATTTCTATAGAAAATTTTCTGAAAATTTTATTTCTATAGAAAATTTTCCGAAAAATTTATTTCTATAGAAAATTTTCTGAAAATTTTATTTCTATAGAAAATTTTCTGAAAATTGTATTTCTATAGAAAATTTTCTGAAAATTTTATTTCTATAGAAAATTTTCTGAAAATTTTATTTCCATAAAAAATTTTGTCAAATTTTATTTCTGTAGAAAATTTTGTCAAAATTTATTTACATAGAAAATTTTCTGAAAATTTTATTTCTATAGAAAATTTTCTGAAAATATTATTTCTATAAAAAATTTTCCGAAAAGTTTATTTCTATGGAACATTTTCTGAAAATTTTATTTCCATAGAAACCTTTCTGAAAATTTAATTTCTACACAAAATTTTCTGAAAATTTTATTTCTATAGAAACTTTTCTGAAAATTTTATTTCTGTAGAAAATTTTGTCAAAATTTATTTACATAGAAAATGTTCTGAAAATTTTGTTTCTATACAAAATTTTATAAAATTATTATTTCCATAGAAATTCTGAAAATTAATAAAATTTTAACTCTATAGAAAATTTTCTGAAAATTTTATTTCTATAGAAACTTGTCTGAAAATTTTATTTCTATAGAAAATTTTCTGAAAATTTTATTTCTATAAAAATTCTGAAAATTAATTAAATTTAAAAATTTTTCTATTGAAAATTTTCTGCAAATTTTATTTCTATAGAAAATTTTCTTAAAAATTTATTTTTATAGCTAATTTTCTAAAAATTTTGTTTCCATAGAAATTTTGAAAATTAATAAAATTCTAACTCTATAGAAAATTTTCTGAAAATTTTATTTCTATAGAAACTTGTCTGAAAATTTTATTTCTATAGAAAATTTTCTGAAAATTTTATTTCTATAGAAAATTTTCCGAAAAATTTATTTCATTAGAAAATTTTCCAAAAACTTTATTTCATTAGAAAATTTTTTGAAAATTTAATTTCTATAGAAAATTTTCTGAAAATTTTATTTCTATAGAAAATTTTCTGAAAATTTTATTTCTATAGAAAATTTTCTAAAAATTTATTTCTATAGAAAATTTTCTGAAAATTTTATTTCGATAGAAAATTTTCTGAAAATTTTATTTCGATAGAAAATTTTCTGAAAATTTTATTTCTATCAAAAATTTTGTCACATTTTATTTCTGTGGAAAATTTTGTCAAAATTTTATTTACATAGAAAATTTTGTTAAAATTTTATTTCTGCTGAAAATTTTATTTCTGCTTAGAATTTTCTGAAAATTTTATTTCTATAGAAAATTTTCTGAAAATTTTATTTCTATAGAAAATTTTCTGAAAATTTTATTTCTAAAGAAAATTTTCTGAAAACTTTATTCTATAGAAAATTTTCTGAAATATTTATTTCTATAGAAAATTTTCTGAAAAATTTATTTCTATAGAAAATTTTATGAAAATTTAATTTCTATACAAAATTTTCTGAAAATTTTATTTCTATAAAAATTCTGAATTACTTAAATTTTATTTCTATAGAAAATTTTCTAAAAATTTATTCCTATAGAAAATTTCTGAAAATTTTATTTCCATAGAAAATTTTGTCAACATTTTATTTCTGTAGAAAATTTGTTGAAAATTTTACGGTCAATTAGCATATGCAAAACTCCATACAAAAAAAGTCTATCATAGAGTTGCTTCTAACTTGAACTAAGTTTATTGCACATAATTTATTTGGTATGAGTTTTTCGGAAATTTTCCCCTAGGTCAATGCAATTTTTCATATCCGAAATTTGCATAAAAAATTTTAATAAATTATTCTTGAGTTTAGTTTAATTTTTGGGTATTGTATAGATAGACCCCAATAATTACGACAAGAAACTGGTTTTTCGGTAGCATAACATATTTATAACAAACTGTTATAACTTTTTTTATAATTTGCATCTTTTAAATAAAATTCACCGTTGCCAAAAAATAAAGACAAATCGCAAGGATATGACAATTTTTCTTAATTAGTTCCTTCTATAACAAATCTCTATATATTTCTATCTCACTAGTAATACATTTCTGTGACAAACTGTTATGTGTTATCGCTAGTATAAAATTTTATAGTAAACTGTTATAACTTTTGTATAACTTTTCTTACCCCTATTAAATAATATTCTCCGTTTGTTAGGTAATTTATGATCGTTTTAAAATAAGACAAATCCAAAAAAGTGTTTGTTAGTTTCAAATCGCTAAATACAAACTGTTATACTTTGTTATATCTTGTTTTTTGTTCTATAAATTTCGCCTTTTAAATAAAAATCACATGTACGACATTTTTAAATTCCAAGCCCAGAACAATTTTTCTTAATTAGTTGCTTCTATTATATTATATTGTTTTTTTTGCTGTAGTGTATATAATGCTAATTATTTTCGAAATTTTCCTCCGTCCAATGCAATTTTCCTTATTGCAAATATGCATAAAATTCTTATAAACAAAAGTTGAGTTTATTTTACTTGTTTTGTTTAGTGAACAGGCCCTTCCATTAAGAAAAGAAAATATGTTCTCGCTAGTACAACATTTCTATTATAAACTGTTATACTCTGTTCTACCTATTTTGAAAATTACCCCTATTAAATAATATTCTCCGTTTATTAGCTAATTTATGATAGTTTAAAAACAAGACAAACCCAAAAAAACGTGCTTGATATTTTCAAATCGTTAAATACAAACTGTTATACATTGTTATATTTTATTTTTTTTTGTACGTGTACGACATTTTCAAATCCCAAGCCCAGAAAATTTTTTCTTAAATAGTTGCTTTTATTATATTATATTGCTCTTTTGCTGTGGTGTATATAACACTAAATATTTTCGAAAATTTCCCCAGACCAATGTACTTTCCTTGTACCAAAGATGTCATATAACTTTTTATTAACTAAAGTTAAGTTTATTTTACTTGTTTTTTTTAGTGAATAGGCCGTTCAATTTCAAAAAGAAAATATGTTCTCGCTAGTATAACATTTCCATAACAAACTGTTATACTCTGTTATACCATTTTTGTTATTAAATTACCCCTATTAAATAATATCCACCGTTTATTGTCTAATATATGCTCGTTTAAAAACAAATCCAAACACGTGCTTGACATTTTCAAATCACAAGCCGATAGCAATTTTTCTTAATTAGTTCCTCCTATAAAAACAAATTCCCCTTTGCTGTGGCGTATATTACACTAATTAATCAATAGCACCTTTATTCGAAAAACAAATCAATCTCTCTTATGACTTTCAGCAAGTAAAACAAATGGCCAAAGAAGAAGTTTACAAGCTTCACTGAATTCGTTCATTTTATATTTTTTTAATGATTTTTGTCCTAAATTGGATTTTAGTGTAATGTTAATTTTATTGGGTCAATCAAAATTTGATTTTTAATGAAGAGAAAAAAATAAGTTGTTTACCTATCTAGCCATTGGTTTGGTTATTTGAAATTCATTTCACTTTCGAGCTAAACTGGATGCCAAGCTTCCAAGTATGATATAGGCCTAATTTTTAGGTTGATTGATTTAATATGTTTTAGTTTTTATTTATTTTTTTCTTCCTCTTGTGAATTTTGAAACCAAATACCTGTTATGGAAATTTTGTTTGTCTTCTCCCTATCCATATGGATGGTTGGTATTTAACGCCTAATGCTTGTGGTTGGTAAGCGTAAAACAAAATCAACACTTGATAATTTTTCAAGCATCCGTTCAAACCATATGGACAATAGTCTTGCCTATCTTGCTAACCATCCATCCGGTTGTCTATTAGTGATTTTGTTTCATCGGAAAGTAGCAATTTTCTCTTTAGCACTTTTTTCTAAGCAACAAAAAACATTCAATGTGTTTTTGTTTTGTACGAGTATGGCATAGTAGAAGACACAAAATCAATTTACATAATTTTTTAATTTCTATTAATAGTTTATTTAGATGAAAAAAAAACATATGATATTATTTGTGGGATTTTGTACAGGGTAAAGTAAAAGATATGAAATTACACTGAGGAAACTATAACGGTCTAATAAACTTAAGCATATATTTAGGGATTATATGTTATATACTAATTATAAAGCCTACTTTTAGGCACAATACCTAGGGCTTCTCATAGGTTTAAACTAATACAAATTTTGTAGTTATTTGGTTTTTATTAATAGTTTATTTAGCTAAAATAAAAAATAATACTCTTTGCAGTATTTTATACATAATACTGAGGAAAATATAGCATCGGTCTAATAAACTAAAGCATATCGTTAGGGATCACCCTGTGTGACCTAATATATCCATCTTCTTACCTACAAGATTACCGGGTAATGAGAGTTTTTGCTGGGTCTATAGAAAATGTTGTCAAAATTATAATTCTAAAGAAACTTTGGTAAAAAATTTTATTTCTATAGAAAATTTTGTCCAAATGTTATTTCTTTTAAAAATGTTATCAAAATTATATTTCTATAGTTTGTCAAAATTTAACTTCTGTAGAAATTTTTGTCAAACTGTTTATTTCTACAGAAAATTTTGTAAAAATTTTATTTCTATATAAATTTTTGTCAACATTTTTTTCTATAGAAATTTTGTCAAAATTTTATTTCTATAGAAAATTTGGGACAAAATTTTATTTTTATAGAAAATTTTGTTAAAATTGTACTTCAAGCGAATTTTTTTTTTAAATTTTATTTCTATAGAAAATTTGTTTTTTTTTTCTACAGAAAATATTCTCAACATTTTATTTCTGTAGAAAATTTTCTCAAAATTTTATTTCTGTAGAAAATTTTGTCAAAATTATATATCGATAGAAAATTTTGTCAAAATTTTATTTCTATAGAAAATGTTGTCAAAGTTGTATTTCTATAGATTTTTGTCAAAATTTTGTTTCTTAGAAACTTTTGTCAAAATTTTATTTCTATAGAAAATTTTGTGAAAATTTTATTTCTATAAAAAATTTTGTCAAAATTTTTTTCATATTTAAAACTTTGTAAAAATTTTATTTCTATTTAAAATTTTGTAAAAATTTTATTTCTATTTAAAATTTTGTAAAAATTTTATTTCTATTTAAAATTTTGTAAAAATTTTATTTCTATTTAAAATTTTGTAAAAATTTTATTTCTATTTCAAATTTTGTAAAAATTTTATTCCTATAGAAAATTTTGTCAAAATTTTATTTCTACAGAAAATTTTGTCAAAATTTTATTTCTATAGAAAATTTTGTCAAAACTTTACTTCTATAAAAAATTTTGTCAAAATTTTATTTTTATAGAAAATTTAATTTCTATAGAAAATTTGGGATAAATTTTGTCAAAATTTTATTTTTATAGAAAATTTTGCCAACATTTTATTTCTATAGAAAATTTTGTCAAAATTTTATTTCTATAGAAAATTTGGTCAAAACTTTATTTCTATAGAAAATTTTGTCAAAATTTTATTTTTATAAAAAATTTTGTCAAAATTATATTTCTATATTTTGTCCAAATTAACTTCTGTAGACATTTTTGTCAAACTGTTTATTTCTACAGAAACTTTTGTCAAAATTTTATTTCTATATAAATTTTTGTCAACATTTTTTTCTATAGAAATTTTTTCAAAATTTTATTTCTATAGATAATTTGGGACAAAATTTTATTTTTATAGAAAATTTTGTTAAAATTGTACTTCAAGAGAAAATTTTTTTAAAATTATAGTTCTATAGAAAATTTGTTATTTTTCCTACAGAAAATATTCTCAACATTTTATTTCTGTAGAAAATTTTCTCAAAATTTTATTTCTGTAGAAAATTTTGTCAAAATTATATTTCGATAGAAAATTTTGTCAAAATTTTATTTCTATCGAAAATGTTGTCAAAGTTGTTTTCCATAGATTTTTGGTCAAAATTTTGTTTCTTAGAAACTTTTGTCAACATTTTATTTCTATAGAAAATTTTGTGAAAATTTTTTTCATATTTAAAATTTTGTGAAAATTTTTTTTCATATTTAAAATTTTGTAAAAATTTTATTTCTGTAGAAAATTTTGTCAAAATTTTATTTCTACAGAAAATTTGAACAAAATTTTATTTCTATAGAAAATTTTGTCAAAACTTTACTTCTATGAAAAAATTTTGTTAAAATTTTCTATAGAAAATTTGGGAGAAGTTTTGTCAAAATTTTATTTTTATAGAAAATTTTGCCAAAATTTTATTTCTATAGAAAATTTTGTCAAAATTTTATTTCTATAGAAAATTTGTTCAAAACTTTATATCTATAGAACATTTTGTCAAAATTTTATTTTTATAAAAAATTTTGTCAAAATTTTGTTTTTATAGAAAATTTTTTCAAAATTTTATTTTTATAGAAAATTTTGTCAAAATTTTATTTTATTTCTATAGAAAATTTGGGACAAATTTTGTCAAAATTCTATTTCTATAGAAAAATTCGCCAAAATTTTATTTCCATAGAAAATTTGCGCAACATTTAATTTCTGTAGAAAATTTTGTAAAAATTTTATATATAAAAAATTTTGTCAAAATATTATTTCTATCGAAATTTTTGTTAAAATTTTATTCCTATAGAAAATTTTTATTTCTAGTTGACGAATTTTTTTATATTGTTTTATAAAATTTTGCCAAAATTTTATTTCTATAGAAAATTTTTTCCACAATTTATTTCTATAGAAAGTTTGTAAAAATTTTATTTCTATAGAAAATTTGGCAAAATTTTATTTCTATAGAAAAATTTGTCAAAATTTTATTTCTATAGAAAATTTTGTCAAAATTTTATTTCTATAGCAAATTTTTTGAAAGTTTAATTTCTGTAGAAAATTTGGTCAACATTTTTTTCTATAAAATTTTTTGTCAAATTTTAGTTTCTGTAGAAAATTTTGCCAAAAATTTATTTCTATGGAAAATTTTGTCAAAATTTTGCTTCTATTTGTGAAAGTTTTATGTCTATAAAAGTTTTATTTCTATAAAACATTTTGTGAAAGGGTTTTTCTATAGAAAACTTTTCATAATTTTGTTTGTATAGAAAATTTTCTTCAAATTCTATTTCTATAGAAAATTTTGTGAAAGTTTTATTTCAATAGAAAATTTTGTCAACATTATATTTCTATAGAAAATTTTGTCGTAATTTTATTTGTATAATAAATCTGTTAAAATTTGTTAAAATTTTATTTCAATAGAATATTTTCTCAAAATTTTATTTCTACAGAAAATTTTCTCAACATTTTTTCTGTTTTACAAAATTTGTTCAAAATTTTATTTCTGTAGAAAAGTAAATTCTATAGAAAATGTTGTCAAAATTTTCTATAGATATAAAATTTTAAATTTGGTCAACATTTCATTTCGATAGAAAGTTTTGTCAAAAATGTATTTCTATAGAAATTTTTGTCAAAATATACTCTTTTTGGAAGAATTCTACCAAGCTCCCGACATATCTTTCTCAATTGAATTCCATTTGAGGTTTGGAAACTGTATGGTTCTGTAGCTCCCTTGTTGGCGATAGAAAAGTTTATCTCTAATCTGTGGTGGTAGAGCTATAAGTTCGCCTTCACCAAAATCTCATCCCCATATTGTCTTGTCTTTCTGATGTCCATTTATCACTTTTGACTTTTTATGTCAAAATTTTAATCTAATTTGGTTTCAGTCATTTTTTTTCTCTTGTCTTTAAGCTCATAATATTAGGTGATGATACTAAACCATCCCCAGTCAACATTTTGATTTATTTGGTATGTCTTTAGCTAGTAATAAACTATAGCGTTTTTTTTCGAAAACAAAAGACAAATATAATTTATCATATATTCTTGAAGACAGCAAAAACATAAAAACCAATTAACATAAAATTTATATTGGACAAAGACACAACGAAACAAAAACTACAAAAGGAAGCCACAAAAAACCAATGTGAACTTAATCAATTGAGAGTTTTACTTATTAGTATTGTGAAAAACTATTCAATAATTTAATTCATATGTGTGTCAATTCATTCATCCAATTATTATTTAAGAAGGGACTTTGTTTTGTGTTGCGTTTTTTAGTTTTCTCTAAATAACTTAAACATCTTAAATTGGTAAACATAAATCAAAATTAAATTCAACACAAATATTAGCATATACAACAAAAAAAGAAGTTAATACTAAGCTAAAGTCAATAGCCAAAAGACAATAAACGCACAGGGTGATACAAAAGTAATCTAACGAATTTTTAAAGAAAAACATTATGGCACTCGAACACAAAGACATATTTATAAAAATAGAGATAATGAAGTAACTCAGTGATAAGTAGAAATGGCGGAGAGTTCGGTTCCGACATTATAGATTTGCAGGGATAGAACCTGTGCAACGTTACGTTTACCAAAAAAACACGCATAAAACCTTTATTTGAGTCGATAGTACGATACATATAAATTAATGTCTGAAGAATATTTCATGAAAATGTTGACCGCGGCAGCGACTTAAATAGTCCATCCCCAAATTTGGCATACTTTTTGTGAAAATTTTATTTCTATAGAAAATTTCGTCAAAATTTTATTTCTATAGAAAATTTTGTCAAAATTTTATTTCTATAGAAAATTTTGTCAAAATTTTATTTCTATAGAAAATTTTGTAAAAATTTTATTCCTATAGAAAATTTTGTCAAAAATTTATTTCTACTTAAAATTTGGTCAACATTTTATTTCTATAGAAAATTTTGTCAAAAATTTATTTCTACTGAAAATTTGGTCAACATTTCATTTCTATAGAAAATTTTGTCAAATTTTAATTTCTATAAAAATTTTTTTCAACATTTTATTTCTACAGAAAATGTTGTCAACATTTTATTTCTTTAGAAAATTTTGTCAAAACTTTACTTCTATAGAAAATTTTGTCAAAATTGTATTTCTATAGAAAATTTTGTCAACATTTTATTTCTATAGAAAATTTGGGACAAAACTTTATTTCTATAGAAAATTTTCTCCAAATTTAATTTCTATAGAAAATTTTGTCAAAATTTTATTTTTATAGAAAATTTTGTCAAAATTTTATTTCTATAGAAAAGTTTGTCAAAATTTTATTTGTATAGAAAGTTTGGGACACATTTTGTCAAAATTTTATTTCTATAGAAAATTTTGTCAAAATTGTATTTCTATAGAAAATTTTGTCAACATTTTATTTCTATAGAAAATTTGGGACAAATTTTATTTCTATAGAAAATATTCTCAAAATTTAATTTCTATAGAAAATTTTATTTGTATTGACAATTTTGTAAAAATTTTATTTGTATAGGATATTTTGTCAAAATTCTATTTCTATAGAAAATTTTCTCAACATTCTGTTTCTATAGAAAGTGTCTAAAAATTTCACTTTTTTAGAAAATTTTGTAAAAATTTTATTTGTATAGAATGTTTTGTCAAAATTTTATTTCCATATAAAATTTTATATAAATTTTGTGAAAATTTTGTGAAAAATTTATTTCTATAAAAAAGTTTGTCAAAATTTTATTTCTATAGAAAATTTTGTCAAAACTTTACTTCTATAACAAATTTTGTCAAAATTTTATTTTTATAGAAAATTTTGTAAAAATTTTATTTCTATAGAAAATTTGGTCAAAACTTTATTTCTATAGAAAATTTTGTCAAAATTTTATTTTTATAGAAATTTTGTCAAAGTTTTATTTCTATAGAAAATTTTGTCAAAATTTTATTTCTACAAAAACTTTGGGACAAATTTTATTTCAATAGAAAATTTTTCAAAATTTTATTTCTATAGAAAATTTTGTCAAAATTTTATTTCTATAGAAAATTTGGGACAAATTTTATTTCAATAGAAATTTTTTTCAAAATTTTATTTTTATAGATAATTTTGTCAAAACTTTACTTCTAAAAAATTTTTTTCAAAATTTTATTTCTATAGAAAATTTGGGACAAATTTTGTCAAAATTTTATTTCTTTGGAATACTTGGTAAAAACTTTATTTTTATGGAAAATTTTGTTAACATTTTATTTTTATAAAAAATTTTGTCACAATTTTATTTTTATAGAAAATTTTGTCAAAATTTTATTTTTATAGGAAATTTTGTCAAAATTTTATTGTTATGGAAAATTTGGGACACATTTTGTCAAAATTTTATTTCTATAGAAAATTTTGTCAAAATTTTGTTTCTAGAAAATTTGTGACAAATTTTGTCAAAATTTTATTTCTATAGAAAAATTGGCCAAAATTTTATTTCCATAGAAAATTTTCTCATTATTTAATTTCTATAGAAAATTTTGTACAAAATGTATATATAAAAAATTTTGTCAAAATGTTATTTCTATAGAAAATTTTGTGAAAATTTTATTTCTATAGAAAATTTTTATTTCTAGTTAACCAATTTTTTTATATTATTTTATAAAATTTTGTCAACATTTTATTTCTATAGAAAATTTTGTCAAAATGTTATTTCTATAGAAAAGTGTGTCAAAATTTTATTTCTATCGAAAATTTTGTCAAAATTTTATTTCTATAGAAAATTTTGTCAAAATTTTATTTTTATAGAAAATTTTGTCAAAATTTTATTTCTATAGAAATTTTGTCAAAATTTTGTCAAAATTTTATTTCTATAGAAAATTTTGTCAAAATTTTATTTCTATAGAAAATTTGGTCAAAACTTTATTTCTATTGAAAATTTTGTCAAAATTTTATTTTTATTTGTATAGAATATTTTGTCAAATTTCTATTTCTATAGAAAATTTTCTCAACATTTTGTTTCCATAGAAAGTTTCTCAAAATGTTACTTCTATAGAAAATTTTGTAAAAAATGTATTTCTATAGAAAATTTTATCAAAATTTTATTTCTATAGAAAATTTTGTGAAAATTTTATTTCTATAAAAAAGTTTGTCAAAATTTTATGTCTATAGAAAATTTTGTCAAAATTTAATTTCTATAGAAAATTATGTCAAAATTTTATTTCTTTATAAAAGTTTGTAAAAATTTTATTTCTATAGAATTTTTTTTCAAAGTTTTATTTCTATATAAAATTTTGTCAAAATTTTATTTCTACACAAAATTTTGTCAAAATTTTATTTCTATAGAAAATTTTTTCAAAACTTTACTTCTATAAAAGATTTTGTCAAAATTTTATTTTTATAGAAAATTTAGTCAAAATTTTATTTCTATAGAAAATTATGTCAAAATTTTGTTTTAATAGAAAATTTTGTAAAAATTTTATTTGTACAGAGAATTTTGTCAAAATTTTATTTCTATAGAAAATTTTGTCAACATTTTACTTCTATAAAAAATTTAGTCAAAATTTTGTATTAATAGAAAATTTTGTCAAAATTGTATTTCTATAGAAAATTTGGGACAAATTTTATTTTTATAGAAAATTTTGCCAAAATTTTAGTTCTATAGAAAATTTTGTCAAAATTTTATTTCGATAGAAAACTTGGTCAAAACTTTATTTCTATAGAAAATTTTGTCAAAATTTCATTTTTATAAAAAATTTTGTCAAAATTTAATTTTTATAGAAAATTTTGTCAAAATTTTATTTTTATAGAAAATTGTATCTATAGAAAATTTTGTCAAAATTTTATTTCTATAGGAAATTTTGTCTACAATTTATTTCTATAGAAAATTTTTTCAAAATTTTATTTCTATAGAAAATTTTTATTTCTGTTGAAAATTTTGTCAACATTTTATTTCTATAGAAAATTATGTCAACATTTTATTTCTATAGAAAATTTTGCCAAAACTTTATTTCTATAGAAAATTTTGTCCACAATTTATTTCTATAGAAATTTTGTAAGAATTTTATTTCTATAGAAAATTTTGTCAAAATTTTATTGCTATAGAAAATTTTGTCATAATTTTATTTCTATTTATACAAAAGCTGTTAAAATTTATCAAAATTTTATTTCAATAGAATATTTTCTCAAAATTTTATTTCTATAGAAAATTTTTGTCCACAATTTTTTTTTTATAGAAATTTTGTAAAAATTTTATTTAATTATACAATTATTTTTCGAGCTTTATGGACAGATATAGATTAAGGAACATGGTTAATAGAGCCATTGAAAAGAAAACGCCAGATACAAATCTATACACGCCTGGACTGTACATGTTTCGGTTCGGGCGAATGAACCTTTCCACAGCCTTTAGTATAGATCTGGCTGGGAGAGATAACTCAATTTTGGGCCCTTTATGCTAACTCCTTATGGAGAAAACATTTGGGAAATTTCCTCTTACAAATTGAATCATCTTTTCTCCCACTGTACATCATCTTTTCATATAACTTACAAGTCCCTTAATCTTATTTTTATTTCGTTTTGTTACATAGTAATGCAACAACACGAAATTTATTTTTAGAAAGCTAATTTGTTAGAATTCACCTAAGTGGTGAACAGTCGAACAATGCTTATTGTTTCTACAGTCAACTACAACATATGACAATTAACAGAAACTGGTTTCCAGGATACAACAACAATTCTAACGCGTACATTAGTCGTGTTTTTCCTAGTTTTACAACGGGCTCATCGTTGCTTATTATATTACATGTTAGCCTGATACCGAAACAGGCAATTGACGTCCAAATGCATTATATCTAATTATACAATTATTTTTCGAAGTTCACAAACTTTCTTCAGTATTTGATATTTGATTCTGCGTTTGAGAATATAACTCTGCTTCTCTTCTAATTTTCTCCATCCATCTCCCCAAATACAGAAAATAGCATTACATTAGTCCAACAAGTACCTTTTCATCATAATGATGATGGAAACCATTGAACAATAAATGAATTTAACATAATGTCATGCCCTTTGTGATGGTTTCTATGACAATCCATACGCTGCCATCCCAAATGCCAAAATGACAAAACATAAATTTCATCTTATAAGATATTCATGTGATGGAATGAATACATTATGAATTAGCTCCTTACATTAGGTCTTGTAATGAATAATTCCTATTAATCAAAGATATTTCTCTATTGCGTGACTTGGTTAGATTTTCCGCATTTCTCATAAAATATCCACATTTTCCACAATCGTATAAAAGGGCATGAATGACGACACAAAGAGTAGTAGGCTTTCTCTTGGTTTCATGTAGCGTACATAGCTCCTCCTGAAAGATATGCTGTATAAGTCAGACATAGCAAATATATGAATTCATCATACAAAAATTCCAGATATAATAAAATCTGCTCATGCCTTTTCTACATTCCATAGCTTTCCTTGAAGCTCCAAAAGCTTATTAATTAATAGATTTTCAGTAAATAAACAAAGCCCAGAATTAAGCCAGAAATACCAGTAGTGTATGGCTAGTTTGTAAATTGAAGTTTTTCATATGATTGACAATTACAGAATTTTAATATACTGTCACTGCATAAAGATGCAAGCTTAGTAGAAGACTTTAGTCTGGCCTGAAAATTCTTTTCGATTTGATAGAATGATGAAATTAAATGGCAAATAAAATATCCAGTAAAATGCATGTATTATGAAAATGGTGTCTAGAAAAATGTAAAAAAAAAACATTAATGACACTCGTAAATGACATATCAAATGATATGCGTTTATAACTCCAAACCATGAGCGGAGAAAGTTTTTCTTGGTTACACAGCCCGAGAGTTGATCAGAGAACCGCAAACAATCGTCTATACATATATTTTGAATGGGCTGATATGAAGTCTCATAGCTTGGAAGTGTTAGCGACTCACACTCATAATGCAATCACGCATATTTTTCACACTTCCATATAGTAGGCTGGAAACAATGATAACTCCATCATTCAGAAGACAAGTTGATACAAGTCGACCTATTTGTACCTTATTAGGTCGGCAAATGAGAACAGAAATATTAGTTCGAAAGATCATGGCCCGAATCTATTAAAATGATTAAGGGATGCTTAAAAATCATGATCGTCAGTTTGTGAATACTGCAGATTTATATGAGGAAGACTTGCTTTTGGATTGGATTTAATAATCAATGCTTATCTCATGGCAAATCAACAACCTCTTTGTGAACCAGCAGCTCCCCACCGATTACCGCATTCATAATCACTTTGTCTATTAAATAGTTGAACATTGAGATCAATATCAACCCCAAATTTCTTGGAAAACAAGGAGAATTAGTTTCTAAAAAGATAGAGAACAGAAAGAAGGTTCTAAATGTAGTGAAAAAAAATGTAGTAAGAAAAATAAATTAATGAGCCTTATGCTAGGGAGCCACCGTGGTGCAATGGTTAGCATGTCCGCCTTGCATTCACAAGGTCGCGGATTCAAACCAGGTTTCGACCAAACACCAAAAAGTTTTTCAGCAGTGGATTATCTCACCTCAGTAATGCTGGTGACATTTCTGAGTTTTTCAAAGCTTCACTAAGAGGTTTCACTGCAATGTAGAACGCCGTTCGAACTCGGCTATAAAAAGCAGGTCCCTTGTCATTGAGCTTAACATATAATCGGGCAGCACTCAGTGATAAGAGAGAATTTCACCACCTCAAATATCTCTCAGTTCAATATAAAATTAAATGAAAACAAGTATATACTGCCGTAAGTGTGGCCAGGCCGAATCTTATGTACCCTCCACCATGGATTGCGTAGAAACTTCTACTAAAGCCTGTCATCCAAAATCGAATTACTTGGGTTGCGGTAACACTTGCCGATGACAAGGTATCTTAAAACTTCTTAACATTGTCTTCTAAATTGTAAGTTAGTCCAAGCGGGGTATATATTAAACAAAAAAGGCCGATTAAATACGTATATAATTCAGTTTGACAAAATTTTCTATAGAAATAAAATTTTGACAAAATTTTCTATAGAAATAAAATTTTGACAAAATTTTCTAAGAAATAAAATTTTGACAAAATTTTCTATACAAATAAAATTTTGACAAAATTTTCTATAGAAATAAAATTTTGACAAAATTTTCTATACAAATAAAATTTTGACAAAATTTTTTATAGAAATAAAATTTTGACAAAATTTTCTATACAAATAAAATTTTGACAAAATTTTCTATAGAAATAAAATTGTGACAAAATTTTCTATAGAAATAAAATTTTGACAAAATTTTCTATAGAAATAAAATTTTGACAAAATTTTCTATAGAAATAAAATTTTAACAAAATTTTCTATAGAAATAAAAGGTTGACACAATTTTCTACAGTAATAAAATTTTGACAAAATTTCATATAGAATTAAAATTTGGTAGATTATTTTAGGCAATGTGGACCAATTTTTGTATGATTGGCCATCGGCTATATATAACTATAGACCGATATTGACCAATTTTTGCATGGTTATTAGAGATCATATGCTGACACCATGTACCAAATATCAGCCGCATCGGATGAAATTTGCTTCTCTTAGAGGCTACGCAAGCCAAATCTGGGGATCGGTTTATATGGGGGCTATATATAATTATGGACCGATATGGACCAATTTTTGTATGCTTGTTAGAGACCATATACTAACACCACGTACCAAATTTCAACCGGATCGGATGAATTTTGCTCCTCCAAGAAGCTCCGGAGGTCAAATCTGGGTATTGATTTATATGGGGGCTATATATAATTATGGACCGATATGGAACAATTTTTGCATGATTGTTAGAGACCATATACTAACACCACGTACCAAATTTCAACTGGGGGCTATATATAATTATGGTCCGATATGGACCAATTTTTGCATGGTTCTGAGAGATCATATACTAACACCACGTACCAAATTTCAACCGGATCGGATGTATTTTGCTCCTTCACGAGGCTCCGGAGTTCAAATCTGGGGGTCGGTTTATACGTAAAAGTGGTCCGATATGGCCCATTTGCAATACCATCTGACCTATATCAATAACAACTACTTGTGCCAAGTTTCAAGTCGATAGCATGTTTCGTTCGGAAGTTGGTGTGATTTCAACAGATGGACGGAAGGACGGACGGACGGACACAAAAATGTTAGAGTTGTTTTGCTCCTGCATCCACCACATCAATTTAACTTTCCAAACTCCAAATTCACAATACTAGGATCCATCATTCTTTATTTCCTAAGTACTTCTGGTCAAGGTAGAATATGCCAGGTTTCATCAATGATGGCCTCCACGTTGGGCGCCAAAAAGTATGTAACGAATTCGCCATAACTTCCACTTCCGGTCTTGCTGAAGGAAATTTGGGTAGTATCTTTTGTGGCCATCGGATGTTTTTTCTACATCGTTTTAAAAATTTTATTTCCTAACAATATCGATAGATGATAGCTCGAATATAGGAAAATTGATAATGGAATGCGGCGAAGTCTTGTTTTTGATTGGAGCTAAGGATCAATGCTTATGTCATGGCAAATCAGGAAGTTCTTTGTGATTTTTAAGTCACCGAGACACTAGCGCAATCATAGTCACTCCCTGTACTAAATAGATGAATTATGATGAGATGAGTTTATGACAATGAAAAAGATAAGTACACAATGGTTAGAAACTATCTTTCAGTCTTCAATAATATATGTTTAATATCCATATTCATTGTCAGAACAGAGGTTCTCAGCGTGACGTTTGGTTGCCTGTTCATCGAGAGAAATTTAACGGAATTTAGGAAGCAGATTTTCTTGCAGCTAATGGGAAAGAGATAAGTTCGATAAGGACACTACTTGAGACACTCTTTACAGCCAGAACACAAAGTCGATTTTTTTTCTTGTCTGTGCCAGGAGAAAGAAGCCATCTATAAGTCGATGTTATCCGAGCACCGATTTAGTTCCTCCAAATGCTCGGGATTTAAGTCCTTGAACAAGAACATAATTCTCCTGGTTGCAGAAGGCCTACAGGGAATGTCGAAAACTGCGTTTTGCCTGCGAACACACAGCGGTTATTATTCTAAAGTAATCAACAGAAAATCTGCAGAACCATAGAACACTACGTCCTCCAGACCTACTAACGGAATGAACATCCCCTAATCGATTATGAGCGCTTTATTAGGACTAATTTACTTTTAATTCTGCTAGTCTGTAAGGGTTGTAATCCATAGACTTAATAAATCCAATATGCTTTCAGAAAAGAAGCAATGCATCCTCATGTCCTCAGATTCAATTGGTCTTTCCTCTTAATAATAGTGAAACCCCCATTTGGAGTCGCAGTATATGTCAGTGATAGGATTTCTAAACGGTGGAAGCCACTGCGTTGCATGAAACCATCGGATGTCATTCAAAGCCAACTGAAGATAATCTGTCCTGCAACTTCAAACTTTATTTCTTGAAGGGTCATTGAAGGACACATTAGGCCCTTTCACTTAGAAGGACAGACCATCGCTGATGACCGATGATGTGAAAAGACTTCGTAATGAAATCCGATCCGTTCTATCTGAAGTCATTTTAAGAACTGTTACTTGCTACTTTTTTTTTAAGAGAAAGCCGACTTAAAAGTGAGATATTATGTATCCGTAGTTAAGCCAGGATCTTATTGTACGGTTTGGTGATAAAATAATACATTTCGGAACCAATTTAGTACCCAACCTAATCCTTCAATGTTATTGCACATGTACACATCATATTACGTGCTATTCAAACTCATATCACCCACTCCTATTATAGGGTGCTAAACGCAACACAAAAAAAAAATCCAAAGGAAAGAAAACAATGAATTGCATTCATTCTATCATTGAATAGACATTTGATGAATAAAAAAAAAACAACATAAAATAAAAAAATCATCTTTTGCATTTTTTATGTGCACTCGCTCACCCTTTAAAGTTAGACAATTGAAATATTTTGACATCGTCTGATGATATCTGCCCATTGCCACACACTTTGAGATGGACAACTTCATTCAATTCAATGATCCAATGTAAAAACCATCTTTGGTTATGATAACCATAATGATTGTGATGAGGATGATGAAGAAACTGATGACCATGTCTGGCATAAGAAAAATTTCCGCATTGTTTTCTTAAGCGGCATATCTTCTTCCAGGCCTCACAATCATTGAGCTAACGAACGATGATTATAATCCATAAAAATAATTCTATTAATGAAATGAAAATAAACAAATCATGCAATGGAAAATATCATCTGGAATTAATATTCACGTCTTTGCAATGCGTTCGTATTTAAACTAAGGAAATATTTTCAAGTGGATGAATTGACAGAATATTTGTGGCCCCATTATGATCTTAAGGCAGTGTAGTGCTTTTGCTATGGAGTTAATAATGAATTAACAAAATTACGGAGTAAAATATTTTCTACAGATATTTAACATAGTCTGGAGAAAATATTTTTGAAATAAAAAAATTTTCGAGAAATATATCTAGAGAAATTTTTACGCAATGCTCCGCAGAAATAGAAATCTATAGATATAAAATTTTTCGAACGTTTATAGAAAATCTTGGCAAAATTTTCTATAGAAATAAAATTTTGAGAATTTTTTTCTATAGAAATAAAATTGCGACAAAATATTCCATAAAGAAATAAAATTTTGACACAATTTTATATATAGAAATATAATTTTGACAAAATATTCGATAGATATACAATTTTGACAAAATTTTCAATGGAAATGAAATTTTGACAAACTTTTCTATAGAAATAAAATTTTGACAAAATTTTCTATAAAAATAAAATTTTGTGATAAAATTTTCTATAGAAATAAAATTTTGTGATAAAATTTTCTATAAATAAAATTTTGATAAAATTTTCTATAGAAATAAAATTTTGTGATAAAATTTTCTATAAATAAAATTTTGATAAAATTTTCTATAGAAATGAAATTTTGAAAAAAAAAATTCTATAGAAATATAATTTTGACAAAATTTTCTATAGAAATAAAATTTTACAAAATCGTGTATCGAAATAAAATTTTGACAAAATTTTCTATAGAAGTAAAATTTTGACAAAATTTTCTATAGATATCAATTTTTTTGATAAAATTTTCTATATAAAAAAAAATTTCAAAAAAAAAAAATGTTTTGAATGATTGAATTGATTTTCTCTCAAAAAAAAATTTAAGAACAAAATTTTGAGTAATTTTTCTATAGAAGAAATTTTGGCAAAGCAAAAAGAAATAAAATTGCGACAAAATATTCCATAAAGAAAAAAAATTTTGACTCAATTTTATATAGAAATATAATTTTGACAAAATTTTCGATAGAAATACAATTTTAACAAAATTTTCTATGGAAATAAGATTTTTGAGAAAATTTCTTATAGAAATAAAATTAGATAACTTTTTTATATTAATAAAATTTTGAGTAAAAAATTTTTAGACCTAATATATTGACAACATTTTCTATAGAAATAAAATTTAAAATTTTCTATAGAAAGAAAATTTTGTCAAAATTTTCTATAAAAATAAAACTGCGACAAAATATTCCATAAAGAAATAAAATTTTGACACAATTTTATATATAGAAATATAATTTTGACAAAATATTCGATAGATATACAATTTTGACAAAATTTTCAATGGAAATGAAATTTTGACAAACTTTTCTATAGAAATAAAATTTTGACAAAATTTTCTATAAAAATAAAATTTTGTGATAAAATTTTCTATAAAAATAAAATTTTGTGATAAAATTTTCTATAAATGAAATTTTGATAAAATTTTCTATAGAAATAAAATTTTGTGATAAAATTTTCTATAAATAAAATTTTGATAAAATTTTCTATAGAAATGAATTTTGAAAAAAAAAATTCTATAGAAATATAATTTTGACAAAATTTTCTATAGAAGTAAAATTTTACAAAATCGTATATCGAAATAAGATTTTGACAAAATTTTCTATAGAAGTAAAATTTTGACAAAATTTTCTATAGAAATCAATTTTTTTGATAAAATTTTCTATATAAAAAAAATTTCAAAAAAAAAAATGTTTTGAATGATTGAATTGATTTTCTCTCAAAAAAAATTTAAGAACAAAATTTTGAGTAATTTTTCTATAGAAGAAATTTTGGCAAAGCAAAAAGAAATAAAATTGCGACAAAATATTCCATAAAGAAAAAAAATTTTGACTCAATTTTATATTGAAATATAATTTTGACAAAATTTTCGATAGAAATACAATTTTAACAAAATTTTCTATAGAAATACGATTTTTGAGAAAATTTCTTATACAAGAAATTTTGGCAAAGCAAAAAGAAATAAAATTGCGACAAAATATTCCATAAAGAAAAAAAAATTTGACTCAATTTTATATAGAAATATAATTTTGACAAAATTTTCGATAGAAATACAATTTTAACAAAATTTTCTATGGAAATAAGATTTTTGAGAAAATTTCTTATAGAAATAAAATTAGATAACTTTTTTATATTAATAAAATTTTGAGTAAAAAATTTTTAGACCTAATATATTGACAACATTTTCTATAGAAATAAAATTTTGAAAAAAAAAATTCTATAGAAATAAAATTGAAAAATTTTCTATAGAACCAAGAAAAGTTTCTATAGAAATAAAATTTTGTGATAAAATTTTCTATAAATAAAATTTTGACAAAATTTTGAAAAACATTTTCTATAGAAATAAGATTTTTGACCAACTTTCCAATAGAAATAAAATTTAGGTAAAATTTTTTATATTGATAAAATTTTAAGAAACAATTTTTTAGACCTAATATATTATCGACATTTTCTATAGAAATAAAATTTTGACAAAATTTTCTATAGAAGTAAAATTTTGACAAAATTTTCCGTAGTAATAATTTTTTTTTATTAAAATTTTCTATAAAAGTAAAATTTTGTAATAAAATTTTTTTAAAGAAACAAAATTATGTCAAATTTTTATATAAAAAAATAAAATTTTGACAAACTTTTCTATAGAAATGAAATTTTAAGAAAATTTTCTATAGAAATAAAATTTTGTGATAAAATTTTCTATAAATAAAATTTTGACAAAATTTTGAAAAACATTTTCTATAGAAATAAGATTTTTGACCAACTTTCCAATAGAAATAAAATTTAGGTAAAATTTTTTATATTGATAAAATTTTAAGAAACAATTTTTTAGACCTAATATATTATCGCCATTTTCTATAGAAATAAAATTTTGACAAAATTTTCTATAGAAGTAAAATTTTGACAAAATTTTCCGTAGTAATAATTTTTTTTTATTAAAATTTTCTATAAAAATAAAATTTTGTAATAAAATTTTTTAAAGAAACAAAATTATGTCAAATTTTTATATAAAAAAATAAAATTTTGACAAACTTTTCTATAGAAATGAAATTTTAAGAAAATTTTCTATAGAAATAAAATTTTGACAAAATTTGGTATAGAAATAAAATTCTGACAAAATTTACTATAGAAATAAAATTTTAACAAAATTTCTTATAGAAATAAAATTTTGCCAGTTTTTTTTTTGTAGAAATAAAATTTTCCCAGAAATTGTCTATAGAATTACAATTTCCTTTTGGCATTTTTCTTTTGTATATTCCATTGTCACTATCATGGCTCATGCTAGGATATAAGTTCTTTTGTGATATTCCATTTTATTGTATTCTTTTAGGAAGCAAATATCCACATGAAATTGTTTACTATTCATACAAGGCAAAGAATTGAAATGAAATGCTGACAAATGAAATATTTGCAGTCTATTGTGACAGATAAACATACGAGATAAAAAGGGTGCCTTTGTAGAGTGTAACAAACACTGTCTTTTTTTTTGACACTCTGAAAGTGGTGATGGAGGATTGCACTGAATTGAATTTGTTTTTTTTTTAATATCTTGTAGCATATGACATTGAGCCATGTGATATAAAGATATAATCATGATAAATGATAAATTTCATATAGCTGTGTTGAAGGGTTTCTGTTCTGTTCTGTTTTTTTTTTTTTTTTTTGAAGAAACTATAACAACACTTTCAACAAATTTTTAGCTTTCTAAAGTTCACTGCAGTTTTACTCATTCGAAATGGACTTTCTTCATTTCATTCTGTTAAAGGTAATTAAGCAACAGATAGTTTAGAAAAATATAAATTCAGTAAGATGTGAGATATACCATGCTGTATGAGTTATTACAAAATATTAGGGTGAGTCGAAAAGGGAATATAGCGTTGAGAGTTTGTCTCGCCAGAATTGATTATTATTATTCTTTGGAAAATCTCTCTCTGTCTCTCTCTCTCGCTAACTCTATTCGTCACAATACTTAGTTTTTCTTTCTTTATCATTATCTTAATAAAATCCCAAATATATTAAATGATTACAAGAAATTTCTAAATAATATTATATTAATATCAAAGCATATAAAATAAAAAATAAACTAAAAATCAATTTTTTTATTATACACATTCACACATATTAATTAACATAGTACAAATATAATATTTATTACAAATGACTAAGATAAATTAAATATTTTTGATTATAGAAATTTTTACAAATATTTTTGTATATCATTTTCTCACATAAAGTCTCATTTTATTTTTTCCCAAATATTTTCCCACAAAATCTCCCATCCATCCTAATATTCATGTTTTTCCTCCATTAAATTGAGTGGAAAATGGTTTTCAATTTAATTTCAAGAAAATCACATTCAAAGGCGCCCAACGATTTAAAAGACAAAACAAAAAAACAAGAAAAACACATGGAAACATTGGCGACAACATCACAAGGCACAAAATACGAACAGCTGCGACAACACCACGTTTGTAGACCGAATAGATGACTGACTGCAATCGTCACGGATGATGCCGCCGCTGAAGAAGATGAAAAAGCAACAGTAGTGCTAGGCGGGGGGAAAAAGGCAATACTTTAACCACATGCTGTTGCTGCTGTGACTTCTAATTTCTTGTGAATTTGCTTGTCGCAGCAATGTTGTCTCAGCATGTCAGAAGTACTAGTAGCAGCAGTGCAAGCATTATTAGGCTCATCTTCTCTCTCACGAGTTTCTGCCACATAATTTTTTTGTTATTGGTATTTTTTTTAAGTGGAGGTGTATGCACAGTTGCCACTCGAGCCAAAAATAATCTACCAAAGTTTGGAGAAAATTCTTCCTAAAAACTACAAAAATTTTATTTGAATAGAAAATTTTTTCAAAATTTTATTTATATAGAAAATTTTGTCAAAATTTTATTTCTATGAAAAATTTTGTCAAAATTTTCTTTCTATAGAAAATTTTGTCAAAATTTTATTTCTATAGAAAATTTTGTCAAAATTTTATTTCTATAGAAAATTTTGTCAAAATGTTATTTCTATAAAAAAATTTGTCAAAATTTTATTTCTATAGTAAAATTTTTCAAACATTTATTTCTATAGAAAATTTTGACAACATTTTTTTTCCATAGAAATTTTTGCCAAAAAAAATTTTTTTCTATAGGAAATATTGCCAAAATTTTATTTCTGTAGACTATTTTATCAAAATTTTGTTTCTATAGAAAATTTTGTAAAAATTTTACTTCTATAGAAAATTTTGTCAAAATTTTGTTTCTATAGAAAATTTTGTCAAAATTTTATTTATATAGAAAAGTTTGTCAAAATTCTATTTCTTTAAAAAATTTTGTCAAAATTTTATTTCTGTAGAAAATTCTGTCAAAATTTTATTTCTATAGAAAATTTTGTCAACATTTTATTTCTATAGAAAATTTTGTCAAAATGTTATTTCTATAGAAAATTGTGTCAAAATATTATTTTTTTAGAAAATATTGCCAACATTTTATTTCTATAGAAAATTTTGTCAAAATTTTATTTCCAAATAAATTTTGTCAAAATTTTATATCTACGGAAAATTTTGTCAAAATTTTACTTCTATAGAAAATTTTTGTAAAAATTTTATTTCTATAGAAAATTTTGTCAAAATTTTATTCTATAGAAAATTTTGTAAAAATTTTATTTCTATAGAAAATTTGTCAAAATTTTATTTATATAGACAGTTTTGCCAATTTTTTAGTTCTATAGAAAATTTTGCAAACGTTTTATTTCTACAGAAAATTTTGCCAACATTTTATTACTATAGAAAATTTTGTCAAAATTCTATTTCTTTAAAAAATTTTGTCAAAATTGTATTTCTATAGAAATTTTTGTCAAAATTTTATTTCTATAAAAATTTTGTCAAAATTTTATTTCTATAGAAAATTTTGTCATAATTTTATTTTTATAGAAAATTTTGTGAAAATTTTATTTCTATAAAAAATTTGGTCAAAATGTTATTTCTTTACAAAATATTGCTAAGATTTTATTTCTATAGAAAATGTTGTCAAAATTTTATTTTGCCAAAATTTTATTTTTATAGTAAAAATTTTTCAAAATTTTATATCTATAGAAAATTTTGTCAACATTTTATTTTTATAGAAAATTTTGTGAAAATTTTATTTTTATAGTTAAAATTTTATCAAAATTTTATTTTTATAGAAAATTTTGTCAAAATTTTATTTCTATACAAAATTTTTCCAAAATTTTATTTCTATAGAAAATTTTGTCAAAATTTTATTTCTATTGAAAATTTTGTCAAAAATGTATTTCTATAGAAAAATTTTGTCATTTAGTTTTATAGGAAATTTTGTCAAAATTTTTTTTTCAATAGAAAATTTTGTCAAAATTTTATATCTACAGAAAATTTTGTCAAAATGTTATATCTACAGAACATTTTCTCAAAATTTTATTTCAATAGAAAATTTGCCAAAATTTTATTTCTATAGAAAATTTTGTCAAAATTTTATTTCTATAGAAAATTTTGTCAAAATTTTATTTCTATAGAAAATTTTTGTCAAAATTTTCAAATTTCACAATTTTATATCTATAAAAACTTTGTCAAAATCTTTTTTCTATAGAAAAACTTGTCAAAAATTTATTTCTATAGGAAATTTTGTCAAAATTGTATTTCTATAGAAAATTTTGTCAAAATTTTATATCTACAGAAGATTTTCTCAAAATTTTATTTCTATAGAAAATTTTGTAAAAATTCTATGGAAAAATTTTTTAAGATTTTATTTCTTTAAAAAATTTTGTCAAAATTGTATTTCTATAGAAAGTTTTGTCAAAATTTTATTTCTGTAGAAAATTTTGTCAGAATTTTATTTCTATAGAAAATTTTGTCAAAATTTTATATCTACAGTAAATTTGGTCAAAATGTTATATCTACAGAAGATTTTCTCAAAATTTTATTTCTATAGAAAATTTGCCAAAATTTTATTTCTATAGAAAATTTTGTCAAATTTTTTTTTTATAGAAAATTTTGTCAAAATTTTTTTTCTATAGAAAATTTTGTCATAATTTTATTTTTATAGAAAATTCTGTCAAAAATGTATTTCTATTGAAAATTTTTTCAAAATTTTAGTGCTATAGAAAATTTTGCAAAAATTTTATTTCTATAGAAAATTTTGCCAACATTTTTTTCTATAGCAAATTTTGTCAAAATTTTATTTCTATAGAAAATTTTGTCAAAATTTTATTTCTATAGAAAATTTTGTCAAAATTTTATTGCTATAGAAAATTTTGTCAAAATTTTATTTCTATAGACAGTTTTGCCAAAATTTTATTTTTATAGAAAATTTTGCCAAAATGTTATTTTTATAGTAAAAATTTTATTTCTATAACAAATTTGGTCAAAATTTTATTTTGGTAGTAAAAATTTTTCAAAATTTTGCTTTTATAGAAAATTTTGTCAAAATTTTCTTTCTATAGAAAATTTTGTCAAAATTTTATTTCTATAGAAAAATTTGTCAAAATTTTATTTCTATAGAAAATTTTGTCAAAATTTTATTTCTATAGAAAATTTTGTCAAAATTTTATTTCTATAGAAAATTTTGTCAAAATTTTATTTCTATAGAAAATTTTGTCAAAATTTTATTTCTAGAGAAAATTTTGCCAAAAATGTTATTTCTATAGAAAATTTGCCAAAAATTTTATTTTTATAGAAAATTTTGTAAAATTTTATTTCCATAGAAAGTTTTGCAAAATTTTATTTCTATAGAAAATTTTATCAACATTTTATTGCTATAGAAATTTTTGTCAAAATTTTATTTCTATAGACAGTTTTGCCAAAATTTTATTTTTATAGAAAATTTTGCCAAAATGTTATTTTTATAGTAAAAATTTTGTCAAAATTTTATTTCCATAAAAAATTTTGTCAAAATTTTATTTTGGTAGTAAAAATTTTTCAAATTTTTTTCGATAGACAATTTTGTCAAAATTGTATTTCTATAGAAAATTTTGTCAAAATTTTATTTCTATAGAAAATTTTTCAAAATTTTATCTCTATAAAAAATTCTGTCAAAATTTTATTTCTATAAAAAAAATTTTATTTCTTTTGAAAATTTTGTCAAAATTTTATTTCTATAGAAAATTTTATTAAAATTTTATTTCTATAGAAAATGTTGTCAAAATTTTATTTCTATAGAAAATGTTGTCAACATTTGATTGCTTTAGAAAATTTTGTCAAAATTTTATTTCTATAGAAAATTATTGCCAAAATTTTACTTCCTAAGAAAATTTTGCCAAAATATTATTTCCTAAGAAAATTTTGCCAAAAATTTATTTCTATAGAAAATTTTGTCAAAATTTTATATCTTTAGAAAATTTTATTTCTATAGAAAATTATTGCCAAAATTTTATTTCCTAAGAAAATTTTGCCAAAATTTTATTCTATAGAAAATTTTGTCAAAATTTTATATCTTTAGAAAATTTTGTCAAAATTTTATTTCTATAGAAAATTATTGCCAAAATTTTATTTCCTAAGAAATTTCATTTCTATAGAAAATTTTGTGAAAATTTTATTTCTATAGAAAATTTTATTAAAATTTTATTTCTATAGAAAATGTTGTCAAAATTTTATTTCTAAAGAAAATTATTGCCAAAATTTTATTTCCATAGAAAAGTTTGTCAAAATTTTATTTCTATAGAACATTTTTTCAAAATTTTATCTGTATAGAAAATTTTGTCAAGAATTTTATTTGAATAGAAAATTTTGTCAAAAATTTTATTTGTATAGAAAATTTTGTCAAAATATTATTTCTTTTGAAATTATTGCTAAAATTTTATTTTTTAAGAAAATTTTGCCAAAATTTTATTTCTATAGAAAATTTTGTCAAAATTTTATTTCCATAGAAAAGTTTGTCAAAATTTCATTTCTATAGAAAATTTTGCCACCAAGAATTCTACCTATCTACCAAACAGTAAAAAATCTACCAATACTTTTTAGAATTCTACCAACTGTGGCAACCGTGTGAGTATGGTATATGCGTTTTGCTAGATGTGTGTGTGTATACCACTTCATCGTTGTTGCTTTATTTGCCAAATTATGTACTACATTGTATGGATTTATTAAATCTAGTGTCAATGTTATAAACTATAAATTTAAATTTGTATTTACATGCCGCAAAAAAAAATTCGTAATCAAATAAAGCCGCACAATCATTATTTATTTAAAATGTTGGCAGTTTTCTTGTTTCTTTAAATAAATTTGTTGTGCCAACATTTTTATTGCTTTTATTTACAGCAGATATACTACATAGTTGAAGGTGTGTGTTTGATGATGTTTTGTTTTTTATTATAAAAAATATAAATAAATAAAATAAAACAATTCTCATTCATATGCCAATCACTCTTTAGAGCGGAAAATCCTTTTGAGTTCAAAAGATTGGCGTTATAATATATATATTTTTTTATTTAATTCAGGTACTTTTTATGCAGTGGTGATTGATATATACTATATATCTCATCGGTGATAAAAAGGCAATATGTGTAAACAGAAATATTTCATTACTTTGTGCCTACCAAAAAAATGATATTAAAAATTATATATTAAAAAAAATTGGCTTGTAATAAAGCCATTTTTAAACAGCTTAAATAATTTATGTTATTATGGTAGACTTTATTTATATTGGGAAAAATCATAGCTAATATTAGCAATCAAGTTAAATATTTAACTGAAATATTTAACTGAAATCAATCAACGCCAGTATTACAGTAAATTTATCCGCTGTGACATATCTATAGCGTTAGGCTAGATTTGGTGGTAGCCCGATGTATCAGGGTCACTTAGACTATTCAGTCCATTGTGATACCACATTGGTGAACTTCTCTCTCTTGTCGCTGAGTGCTGCCCGATTCCATGTTAAGCTCAATGACAAGAGACCTCCTTTTTATAGCCGAGTCCGAGTGGCGTTCCACATTGCAGTGAAACCACTTAGAGAAGCTTTGAAACCCTCAGAAATGTCACCAGCATTACTGAGGTGGGAAATCCACCGCTGAAAAACATTTTGATGTTCGGTCGAAGCAGGAATCGAACCAACGACCTTGTGTATGCAAGCCGTGCATGCTAAAAATTGCACCATGGCGGTTCCCTCCTATAGCGTTATTAAAAAGAGATCTTTAGAATTGATATTCTCTGTGACTTGAGCACCAATATCCACAAAATAATTTTTTGATAAAACTGAATGAATGAAATATGTTAACAGGTATTAGATTAGAACAAATAACAAATAACGAACTTAGTTATTATTCCCTTCATCCTACGGTGGACGATATATGTATATTTTACATTTCTTTTCCAAAACGAAAGACTCTCTTTTTCAATTTAGTATAAATCAAGTTAAATTTAATAATTTAAATTAAAATTGTGATAGTTCTCAGTTTTAATAGAGCCATATAATATTTATATCTATCCACAGTTATATTTCACAATGCTTAAAAAAATACTGAAAATAAATTTAGTCATTTTTATTGTACAATTTATTACTGTATGAAATATGATTAATATTTCAATTACGAAACTGCACACATATACAAGCTGCAGTTAAACTGAAATAATATATAATAGAGTATAATAAAAACTTAATTGTGGTATGAGATCAATTTGCATAAGGCCTCAGCATCTCAATTAAAACACAAATAAATAATTGATATAACTCATACTCTCCATGGTACACAGAATAGGGCGGGACAATGGTATTACTAACAAATAAAAATATTTTTGTATAAAAAAATATGATAATCTATTTGGGCTGGTCTTCATTTAGCCTTTTTATATTCTTAGTATGAAACAGGTATATACGGCCGTAAGTTCGGCCAGGCCGAAGCTTATGTACCCTCCACCATGGATTGCGTAGAAACTTCTACTGAAGACTGTCATCCACAATCGAATTACTTGGGTTGCGGTGACACTTGCCGATGGCAAGGTATCTTAAAACTTCTCAACACCGTGGTATATACCACATAGTCCATACGTGGTATATATTAAACTAAAAAAGGCCGATTAAATACATATATAATTAAGTTTAAAGTTTCTATAGAAATAAAATTTTGACAAAATAAAATTTTGAAAACATTTTCTATAGAAGTAAAATTTTGGAAAAAATTTTCTATAAAATAAAATTTTGAAAAAATTTTCTATAGAAAAAAAAATTTGACAAAATTTTCTATAGAAATAAAATTTTTACAAAATTTTCCATAGAAATAAAATTTTAACAAAATTTTCTATAGAAATAAAATTTTGACAAAATTTTCTATAGAAATAATATTTTGACAAATTTTTCTATAGAAATAACATTTTGACAATGTTTTCTATAAAAATAAAATTTTGGTAGATTATTTTTGGCTCGAGTGGCAACCATGATTATGAACCGATGTGGACCAATTTTTGTGTGATTGGGGATCGGCTATATATAATTATAGACCGATATGGACCAATTATGGCATGGTTATAAGCGGCCTTATACTAAAACCACGTTGCAAATTTCAACCGGATCGGATGAATTTTGCTCCTCCAAGAAGCTCCGGAGATCAAATCTGGGGAACGGTTTATATGGGGGGCTATATATAATTATGGACCGATAAGGACAAATTTTTGCATGGTTGTTAGAGACCATAAACTATCACCACGTACCAAATTTCAATTGGATCGGATGAATTTTGCTCCTCCAAGAGGCTCCGGAGGTCAAATCTGGAGATCGGTTTATATGGGAGCTATATATAATTATGGACCGATATGGACCAATTTTTGCATGGTTGTTAGAGACCATAAACTAACACCACGTACCAAATTTCAATTGGATCGGATGAATTTTGCTCCTCCAAGAGGCTCCGGAGGTCAAATCTGGGGATCGGTTTATATGGGAGCTATATATAATTATGGACCGATATGGACCGATATGGACCAATTTTTGCATGGTTGTTAGAGACCATATGCTGACACCACGTATCAAATTTCAACCGAATCGGATGAATTCTGCTCCTCCAAGAGGCTCCGGAGGTCAAATCTGGAGATCGGTTTATATGGGAGCTATATATAAATATGGACCGATATGGACCAGTTTTTGCATGGTTGTTAGAGACCGTATACTAAGACCGCGTACCAAATTTCAACCGGATCGGATGAATTTTGCCCCTCCAAGCGGCTTCGGAGGTCAAATCTGGGGATCGGTTTATATGGGGGCTATACGTTAACGTGGTCCGATATGGCCTATTTTCAATACCATCCGACCTACATCAATAACAACTACTTGTGCCAAGTTTCAAGTCGATAGCTTGTTTCGTTCGGAAGTTAGCGTGATTTCCACAGACGGACGGACAGCCGGACAGACGGACGGACGGACGGACAGCCGGACAGACGGACGGACGGACAGCCGGACAGACGGACAGACGGACGGACGGACGGACATGCTTAGATCGACTCAACATTTCACCACGACCCAGAATATATATACTTTATGGGGTCTTAGAGCAATATTTCGATGTGTTACAAACGGAATGACAAAGTTAATATACCCCCATCCTATGGTGGAGGGTATAAAAAGGCCGATTAAATACGTATATAATTAAGTTTAAAGTTTCTATAGAAATAAAATTTTGACAACATTTTCTATAGAAGTAAAATTTGAAAAAAAAAATCTATAGAAATAAAATTTGGAAAAAAAAATCTATAGAAATAAAATTTTGGCAAAATTTTCTACAGAAATAAAATTTTGACAAAATTTTCTATAGAAATAAAATTTTGACAAAATTTTCTATAGAAATAAAATTTTGACAAAATTTTCTATAGAAATAAAATTTTGACAAAATTTGCTATAGAAATAAAATTATGACAAAATTTTCTATAGAAATAAAATTTTGACAAAAGTTTCTATAGAAATAAAATTTTGACAAAAGTTTCTATAGAAATAAAATTTTGACAAACTTTGCTATAGAAATAACATTTTGACAATATAAAATAAAATTTTGGTAGATTATTTTTGGCTCGAGTGGCAACCATGATTATGAACCGATAGCATATGCTGACACCACGTACCAAATTTCAACCGGATCGGATGAAATTTGCTTCTCTTAGACGCTCCGGAGGTCAAATCTGGGGATCGGCTTATATGGGGGCTATATATAATTATGGACCGATATGGATCAATTTTGACATGGATGTGAGAGACCATATACTAACACCATGTACCAAATTTCAGCCGGATCGGATGAAATTTGCTTCTCTTAGAGCAATCGCAAGCCAAATTTGGGGGTACGTTTATATGGGGGCTATACGTAAAAGTAGACCGATATGGACCAATTTTTGCATGGTTGTTGGAGACCATATACTAACATCATGTACCAAATTTCAACCGGATCGGATGGAATTTGCATCTCTTAGAGCAATCGCAAGCCAAATTTGGGGGTCCGTTTATATGGGGGCTATACGTAAAAGTGGACCGATATGGACCAATTTTTGCATGGTTGTTAGGGACCATATGCTAACACCATGTACCAAATTTCAGCCGGATCGGATGAAATTTGTTTCTCTTAGAGCAATCGCAAGCCAAATTTGGGGTTCCGTTTATATGGGGGCTATACGTAAAAGTGGACCGATATGGCCCATTGGCAATACCATCCGACCTACATCAATAACAACTACTTGTGCCAAGTTTCAAGTCGATAGCTTATTTCGTTCGGAAGTTAGCGTGATTTCAACAGACGGACGGACGGACGGACGGACATGCTCAGATCGACTCAGAATTTCACCACGACCCAGAATATATGCACTTTATGGGGTCTTAGAGCAATATTTCGATGTGTTACAAACGGAATGACAAAGTTAATATATTCCCATCCTATGGTGGAGGGTATAAAAATCATAAAAAAACAAATAGAAAAGAAAAGGTATAAATCTTCTTTTATCGTCATTGTAAATGTATTCGTCTTCTGGTTTCCTTTTAAACAACTGATATTAAAAATCGTTAATTTTTTTTCTAACAGGAAATTGTACTTTGTAAACATTAAAGTTGTGTAATAAACTTTTAACAAATAGATGCTGAATTTAAATGAGGACATAACGAGTGACATAACTTGCTCCAATATTTCTCTTTTGGTGCGGAATAAGAAATTGGTACATAATTTTTTTATGTATTTTTTTATTAATCAATTAATCAAAAATTCTATCAGAATATTTAAAACAAAGTAAATATATTTTATTTAAATAACTACGAGTGATGGGTATGCAATTTTTCCATACAAAATAAAATCTCCTCGCTCTCTTCTTTTATCTGGGTATTGAATTTAAGTATCAATATTGCTCCCAGTTGAATCACTCCTTTATCTTCATAAGAATACTACTCACTAGATTATACCAAAATAAAGATAGGTTTTCATTCCTGCTTCGTGTTCTTGGCCTAAATGTATTCTTTTGCAAAAGAAAAAAATGCATGCTTTTTGTATGCATCTCCTTCTCTTTGCTTTTATTCCATATTGTTTGTGAAAAAAATCACAAAGGAATTGCCTTTGGTAATATATTTCATTTTATTTGTTCACACTCAAACATAAATAATTTCTTTAAAAATAATTTTATTTGAAATTATATTTTCTGATTGTGCTTTTCTGTTCTCTGTTCCGGTTTTTGTTGATTTAAGTGTTTTTTTTTTTTGTCAGTCTATTCCAACCTCAATGTTGTCATTTATTTTACGTGATGTCTTTTTCCTTTTGCCCAAAACGTTGAGAAAAATTTAATTTACGCGTTTGGTGTTTGTTTTTCTGAAGCATCCATTTATTTCATAGCTTTTCATTCAGAACCATTGGCTTGAGGGTGTTATGTGGGCTATTATTAATAGTTAAAGTACTTGGTGTGCAGTGTTCCTTTTGTTTCTTATTTTTAGGAAGAGTACATTGGAAGAAAAAAAAGGATTAATTGAAATGCAATAAATAAAGTTCCTAAATAAAAAATAAAGTTCCTAAAAATAGAACAAGGTTTATTGATGATTATTAATTTTAAAAATATTTTCCAATTTTATATGCTATTCTTTTGATATCGGATTTAAAAATTTAATATTATACTATAGTAGTAGTTGGTATAAAATTTAATGTAAAAATAAAAATAAAAAAAAAAAAATTCTATGTAGTTGTGTTTGGTGTGTTGTTTTATTCTTTTGATATCAGTTTTAAAAATTCAATATGGTATGAAATTTAATTTTTAAAATTAATTTTAATTTTTAAATGCACACATAAAACAAAAGTTTTAAAAATTCAATATGGTATGAAATGTAATTTTTCAAATTAATTTTAATTTTTAAATGCACACAAAAAACAAAAGTTTTAAAAATTCAATATGGTTTGAAATTTAATTTTTAAAATTAATTTTAATTTTTAAATGCACACACAAAACCAAAAATTTTTGTTTCAATCACGAAATTAATTGATTCAATTAAGTTGTTAATTGAAATGTCTTCAATCATGAAAATCATAGTATCTATCATAGTTTCAATTGGAAATGAAAAAATACTTGATTTAAAAATTAATTGATTTCATTAGCAAATTTCAATCAATTTTTAAATTTCAATCAATTAAAAATTTTATTTTTATATTCATTGCAAAACTCATTTAATTTCTTAATTAAAAAAAGGTAACTATTTTATGAATTTACTTAGTGTTTTCAGTTTGATTAACAATTAATGACTTGAAAAAAAAAATAATTAAAAATTAACAAAATGTCCGTAATTATTTTAACTGACTTCCGAGTTTGATTAAAAAGTAAATTATATCAATTAAATTTTTAATAAAAAATTTTAAAATTTTGAAAAAAAAATTAATTAAAAAATAACAAAATTTCCATCGTTTTTTTAACGGACTTTCGAGTTAGCTTAAAAAGTTAATGGTATCAATTAAATTTTTAATTAAAATTTTAAAAATTTTCAATCATTGAATTGTTCATTAAATTGTTAATTGTATCAATTAATTTTTTAATTGAAAAAGTTTTCAGCTTCAATTAACTTTTTAATTGGAAATATTTTGGTGATATTTTTTCTATGTGTGTGTGTGGGATAGGATAAAAAGTGAATTTTTTCTTTCAAACGCCATGGTAACGTATGATTAATTTTAATACGTTGTTGAAATTTCGAAATCAAATTTGAAAAGTGTTAGTAATTGATTTTAAAGTCAGAGCTTATGGGGTTTGTTTGGGAATAACCAGACGTTTTGTCCATTCTAAAATTGATACTGTGTGCAGTCTCATATATAAAAGAAATTTTATAACGAAAGCCATTAACATTTATCGTTGTCGCACACGTTTTGCAAGGTAACTTTATACGTTTACACTGACTTTTTTCGTTTTTATTAAAAATTTGCTAAATTAAAAATATTATTTTTATTTTAATTAAAAATTAAAATTTTAATTAAAATTTTTAAAATTTTCAATTATTGACCGGATTGACCTACATTTTTTTCTAGTGTTATTAAATTGTTAATTGTATCAATTAATTTTTTAATTGAAAAAGTTTTCAGCTTCAATTAACTTTTTAGTTGAAAATATTTTGGTGATATTTTTTCTGTGCTTATGTGTGAAATAGGATAAAAAGTGCATTTTTTCTTTCAAACGCCATGGGAACGTATGATTAATTTTAATACGTTGTTGAAATTTCGAAATCAAATTTGAAAAATTATAGTAATTGTTTTTAATGTCATAGCTTATGGGTTTTCTTTGGGAATAGCCAGACATTTCGTCCATTCTAAGACGGACATTGTGTGCAGTATTATATATAAGAAATTTTATAAGACATTAACATTTATCGTTGTCGTACCTATTTTGCAAGGTAGGTTAGGTTACGTTCGGTTGTAGAGAATGACATCAATTTTTGTGTTGAAATTGACGTCCACTTAGACCAGTATATGTCCATTGTGATTCCTCGATGTGATCTTTCCATCTTCTTCCTTCCGATGCGGTCCGCTTAGTCCCGGAGCTTTCTCCTGCTCGTTCTCTTTGAAAGAAATCTCAGAAGAACCAACCAGATGAATGCAAGTATGTTCCTTATATTTTGCAAGTTAACTTTATACGTTTACACTGACTTTTTTTCGTTTTTATTAAAAATTTGCTATATTAAAAAAAAAAAAAACAATGTTCATTTATAATTTTCTCCACATACAAATTTGCACACAATATTGTGCATTATATAGGCATAAAGTCGTTTCTTAACAAAAGTCAATGATTAGTATAATCGAATCAATTATTTTGCTCCTTTGAATTAGGATTTAAAATCGTGTGTTACATTATAAATAATCGTACGATCCCATGGCTATAAAGTGATGGCTACATTTAACATTATTGCAATAAATTTATAATAATTACTTAGTCTATAATATTAACCATAGAGAAATTTCCCCATGATGGTATATACAATATAAAATATAATTCCGATGAATGAATGTATCAAAGAATTCATTATCTAGCCAATAATAGAAAATGTCGACTTTTGTCTTTTCATTAAAATTTCGCAAAATTAAAAAAAAAAATTATTTATGATTTTCACCACATATAAATTTGCACACAATATTGATTATTATATAGACAAAGAGAAGAGTCGTTACTTCACAAATGTCTAGGGTTGTTATGTCTGAATTACAGTATCAATCTCTAATCCGGACACTCGCTACTCCGGCCAATCCAAGCTACCTAAAATTTGTTTGTACTGTAGTCCGGACAAAAATCGAAATTAAATCTGTCCGGGCTAGGGAAGTTGTACTATAATTATTTTGCTCCTCTGAATTAGAATTTAAAAATGTATGCAATATTAAAAATAATCATACGACCCCATGGCTATAAAGTGCAGGTGACAGTTAACATTGTTGCAATAAATTCATAATAATTACTTATGATATTAATCATAGAAAAAAAAATTCACTAAATTAGATACAATATAAAATATAATTGCGATGAATGAATGTATCAAAAATTTATTATCAAGCCAATAATAGAAAATGTCGACTTTTGTCTTTTCATTAAAATTTCGCAAAATTAAAAAAAAAAAATTTCATTTATGATTTTCACCATATATAAATTTGCACACAATATTGATTATTATATAGACAAAGAGAAGAATCGTTACATTACAAAAATCTAGGGTTGTTATGTCTGAATTATAGTATAACCTCTCAAATCCGGACACTCGCTACTCCGGCCAATCCAAGCTACCTAAAATTTGTTTGTACAAAAATCGAAATTATGTCTGTCCGGACTAGGGATGTTGTACTATTATTATTTTGCTCCTCTGAATTAGAATTTAAAAGTGTATGCAACATTAAAAATAATCGTACGACCCCATGGCTATGAAGTGCTGGTGACATTTAACATTGTTGCAATAAATTCATAATAATTACTTATGATTTTAACCATAGAAAATGTACCCCACTATATTATATATAATATAAAATATAATTCCGATGAAGTGAATGCATCAAAAAATTCATTATCTAGCCCATAACGTTCATCAAAATTTTGCATTTGAAAATTTGCACACAATATTAACCATTATATAGGCGAAGAGAAGAGTCATTCCTTCACAAAAGTCATGGTTTACAATGTTTGAATTAATTATTTTTCTCAATGAACTTAGGATTTAAAAATTTGTGCTACATTAAAAATAATCATACGACGCCATGGTCTTAAAAAGTCTATGACATATAATGCTGGTATAGAAATATTAATTTAAATATTGAAGAGGATCAAATAATCTTAATGCATGATAATCAACATTTTAGCCACTATATTACAAAAAATATTAAATACAATTCCGATGAGAATTAAATATGTTATTAATTTTTTATTTGCGTTAATATTGTGCAATATCAAAAAATTTTTCATACATAATTTTCACCATATACAAATTTTGCACACAATGCTCCCTATCATATAGACAAACAGATGAAACGTTTCTTAACAAATGTCAGGGGTTAGTATACCAATATCAATTATTTTGCTTTCCCAAATTTGGGTTTAAAAAAATAAGCACAACTTTAAAAATAGTCATACGCTCCCATGGTCTTAAAAGGTCTATGACATAAAAGGCTCATACATACATATTAATTGAAATGTTTAAAAAGATTTTTCAATTTATACACTCTCCACGCAATCACCAACATTATCCATATTACACTGAAACTTACTAAACACAAATAATTATGGGGTCTTGAAACCATTATCCAACGAACGAAATTCAAATAAATGATAATTAAATGAACCACTATTTTGCTCTTTCTTAATAATATTTAAATATATTATATTTAATTTCTATTTTTCTCTTAGTGTATATTGTTCAATTTTCCTCCTCCCCCATCTCTTTTTTTTGTCAATTTTCACACAACATTTACGCTTAAAACAAATCATACATGAAAAATGATTGTAAGCAACAGCTGGACTGCAATCACTTTAAAACTCAACAACAGCAGCAGCAGCAGCAGAAGCAACTATGAAAAACTTATTTCATATTGTCATGTGTGTCTGAGTTGTTGGACTTTGGATTTTTCTTCTTCTTGTTGACTTTTCTTTCGAATAGTTTTCATACCATCGAAAGTTTTCATTGAAGATGCCATTTGATATTATCTAAGTGGCTTTTTGGTATTAGGAATTTCGGTAAAATTTTTCATGGGTGTTGGATTGAGAGGTAAGTGAAAATTGATTTTAAACTTTTTTTTTTGTTGGGCAACTTAACGTAAGAGTTCTTAAAGTATATGTGTGAGATATTACGTTGTCATTAGAAAATGACACATATTTATTCCCAAATATGTTTTCCAGTAAAGCATAGTAGTTTAGGATCGCAAAACTATGGCCATGTCCAGTCGTACGTATGTGAAAATGCTGAGCTCTCTAACACAGTAAATTACTGGTTAGAGATCCCATAGCTTTAAGTTTTCTTGATCGTAATGAAATTTTGATTTAAATTGACAATTTTCAAAACTTTCGAGAGAAAAGATGTTGAAAACTTTCAAGAAAAAAGATATATCACCTAGAAATTTGACACAAACTTACTTTTTGAGATTGCAGAATTTGCATATATATCGTTCTTCTATAGTAGTTTCTTGCATGTCCTTAAGGCATAATTTTTTACGTAACGAAAACGTGGCGAACCGAACCGTGGCGAATTTTTATGTAACGAAAACGTGAAGAACCGATCCTGAGATCCTTAAAGGCCAATATATGGTCCGACTGATTCTCTGATTTTCTGGTCTGACTTAAATTGACAATATTCGTGCTTACATCTGTTGAGACCCCGAAAACTTTTGAGAGAAAAGATATATCACCTAGAAATTTGACACAAAGTCAGTTTTTGAGATTGCAGAATTTTTATATTTATCGTTCTTCGATATTAGCTTCTTGCATGGCTCTAAGGCATAATTTTCTTCATATTTACTCGAAAACGTAGCGTACCAATCCTGAGATCCTTAAAGGCCAAATTCTGGTCCGACTCATTCTCTAATTTTCTGGTCTGACTTAAATTGACAATATTCGTGCTTACATCTGTTGAGACCCCGAAAACTTTCGAGAGAAAAGATATATCATCTAGAAATTTGACACAAAGTTAGTTTTTGAGATTGCAGAATTTTTATATTTATCGTTCTTCGATATTAGCTTCTTGCATGTCTCTAAGGCAAAAATCCTCGTATTTACTCGAAAACGTAGCGAACCGATTCTGACATCCTTAAAAGCAAATTTCTGGTGCGACTTTTTTGAAATTTGAGACATTTACACAGGCTCTCCCACTACCAGAATTAAATGCCATAGATAATCTTCTTTGTCCCAAAGAAATAGTTAATCTGACTTGGTCCCATGTAAACATCCTTTGGAAGATATATATTTATATTTTAATTTTTTCCCCTGCTCCAAAATAGCTCATACAAGTTAGTTAACAGGTATAGTGTTCTTATAAACATTCCAACTTACCTCAAGAAGATCGGTGTAGACGATCTCTTTCATTAACAATGTTGTTAAGATATGCAGATCCATGATAAATTTAAAGAATAGTTTTTCTTCATCAGAATCAAATGTAGACAGGGACAACAAAAAATTTTACACATTTTCTAACTTAAATGGCTTGCACCCATAATCACTATTACTTATATGTCAAACACGACCCATTGGTTAGTATGTTGCAAGAAACTTTAGCAACATATCAATTTTCATTATCATTTAAAATTGATTTTGTTTAAACATTAATCAAAATTAATATAACTCATACAACCAAGGGCACAATAATAATTTTGATATAAAAAACTATGGCAAACGAATTGATATTTAAAAAATTACTGACTTTCGGCAATAAGATTCAAAGGGAGTTTCCGAACACATTAAAATGTACTATGTGTGCAAAATATATTGATGTAAAAATGTGTAACTATAAAAAAAAATACAAAAGATTGACCAAAAAATCCGTATCTTCGTACCATACAACCTAGTGTACAACAATAATTTAAATATAGAAAATTTCGTCCATCGAATTGATATTTCAAAAGGTATTGACTTGCGCTAATAAGCATCGTTGGCAATTTTAAAATACATTGAAATATTTTATGTGTGCAAAATATATGACAAAAAACATCACTAACGAATTCGTATCCTTGAAAATTATTTATATTGTAAAAAATCGACTTTAATATATTACATTTTGATATGAAATGAAATACAATTTCATATAAACTTTATGAAATTCACATCTTCAAATTAATTAAAGTATTTTCTTCTTCTTCTTTCTTAATTGCAATTTTTCCATCTGTCACACAATATATTCTTTTTGAAGCTTTACTAATCTTACAATGTATTAACAAAGGCAATTAATCATTATTCATTGTACAGCCAGCCATATAATATCATATGCATCACGCATCTCATCAATCATAATTTATACATCTTCAGACATTTGCAGACATATGTACAAACTTCATTTTGGATATGTAAATAAAATATTTATGGTGGCTTAGAATATACAATGTATGTAATTGAATAAAGTGAATATTTATGGCTTTGTGATAAAATTTCAATTTCAATTTAATTCAATTATTTTGTGCGAAGCCAGTCAATAAATGAGAAACATATAAATACATTGGAAATGGTTTGGCGTTTGGTAAAGAAATGAAGAAAAAAAATTCTGAAGTTTAAAAAAAAAGTATTACATTTTAAATGATGGATATCAAAAAAATATATAAAGGGTAACAGAAGATATACATATGTTTATTTTTAAGGTAATATTATTATTATCAAGGTAATATAATATTTTTGGCCATCATAGTACTTTTTTCCGATTGCACACATTATATATTTTACTCTTTTCTGATGTAGTACATCCTTTTTGCTACCTATTGACCTTTCGAAATCTGGTAATAATTCATTTCGTCCATTAAAGTTTATAAGTAAATCAGTTGCTTTAATTTGTACACTAGGTTGTATGAGTATTTTTAATTTGTTTATCTATATAATAATTCCACATTCAAATCGTTCATCGAATTGATATTAGACAACTGCTAAATGAGTTTCATTGGTATATGTATTGTCTTCGTGGACATAGAGAAATTCCCAGTGTGTTCACTACCTAGTCAATATAGTACGTTTTTCGGATTGTCCTGATTATATCTGGTGTAATTAGTTTTGTCCATTCATTTTATAAGTAATAATATTTCTTGAAATTTCATTATTTATTTTCTATTTTTTATCAATACAATGATTCAACATTCAAATAATTAATCGAATTGATATTACATAACACATAAAAAGTATTTGTTGGTATGAGTATTGCACACATTATATATTTTACTCTTTTCTGATGTAGTGGTAGTCTTGCTTCCTATTGGCCTTTCGAAATCTGGTGACAATTTTATAAGTAAATCAGTTGCTTTAACTTGTAAACTAGGTTGTATGAGTATTTTTAATTTGTTTATCAATATAATAATTTCACATTTAAATCATTCATCGAATTGATATTATAAAACTGCTAAATGAGTTTCATTGGTATATGTATTGTCATCGTTGACAGAGAGAAATTTCCAGTGTGTGCACTACCTAGTCAATATAGTACATTTTTCGGATTGTCCTGATTATATATTTTACCTTAAAAAATCTGGTGCTAATTAATTTTGTCCATTCATTTTATAAGTAATAATATTTCTTGAAATTTCATTATTTATTTTATGAGTATTTCTATTTTTTTTATCAATACAATGATTCAACATTCAAATAATTAATCGAATTGATATTACAGAACACATAAAAAATATTTATTGGTATGAGTGTTGTCCCCTCTGACATCGAGGGATTTCCACTGTGTGCACTACCTAGTCCATATAGCACTTTTGTAAACATTATATATTTAACTTTTCTCTGATGTAATTAGTCAATCTTAATATGACTTGGTCTTTCAAAATATGTGGTGCTAATTCATTTTGTCTATTAATTGTAACATATATGTAATGCAATGCCTTAAACTTGTACTCTAGGTTGTATGAGTATTTTTAATTTATTTCACCAATACAATAATTTCACATTTATATCATTCATAGAATTGATACCATAAAACTGACAATGAGAGTTTCATTGGTATAAATATCGACTCCGCTGTCATGTGCACATTTTTTTTTTAAATCTTCCTTAGAAATCTCTTAACAGCGATATTATGAATTAATTGAAATATGGTACACTTGGTAGTATGATTAATTTTAATTTTGAATAAAGGATTAAAAGCCCAGCAAAAAAATTTGGAAGTTCTTCCAAAGGCACATCTTTAAAAGCGCTTTCAAAAGATGATTTATTTGTCAAAATATGACAACATTTTTAAATGCACATCCATAACACTGAATTTGAATCACAGAGTAAGAAGTTATGCAAATTCTGTGCAACGGCTGTTGAAATGGTAAACATCCGTCCTATGACAAGCTCATGTTAAATTAATCGTTTCTGTGCCAATTTTGCACTACTTCCGGATCCAAAAAGAACATTTCCACTACTTTTTTGGCGACGCGTTTTTTACTGGGAGGGTAGTTAAAAGTCGATAAAATTGATATTATCTATATTCCACCAAAATACATACACTTATTCTAAATAAAGTTCATAAGTATGTGCATTTTTTTTGCTAATTTTAATCATTTAAAATAAAAACTTATTCTTGTCATATTTGTCAATCATCCCAAGCCGAAAACGGCTTCAAGATATTATTTTTTTTAGCAAATCAATTTTTTTCAAAAATACGAATTATATTTTTTCTTAAAAATATCCTAATGTGCATATTATGAAATAGGTAAATATGGTACACTTGGTGGTATAAGTAATATTAATTTTTAAACGAAAGATTAATAGGAAATTTAAACAAACAATGAAATTAATATTGACGTACTGATTATATATTTTGGACCACAAAAATATCTACCCTTACCTAATATGATCTGCGTTGGTGTGTGCATTTTTGGCTAATTTTAATAATTCAAAATAAATTAAGTCATCGATTTACATATGACAAAGTTGTTCTTGTCATGTTTGGCAATCGTCCTAGATCGAAAATGACTTTGATTTAAGATCTTCTATAAAAATAGTTCAAACTTCTACATTTTTATCAAATTACAAGTTTTTATTCGAAAACCTCATTGCTGTTTTCTGAAAACTCCAGTATTGGAGTATATATTATTTTTTTTTTTTTTTTTTAATAATCTTCATTAATTGAAATAAAACTACTCTAATAAAAAAAATTAGTTATATAGAATGTTTGGATTGTACATATTGAAATGTACAACATTTGTATACCCATTTATGAATTAACTAAATACGGTGCACTTGGTTGCATTTCGAACAGAACTTCATGAGAAATTTAAACAGTCATTGAAATTGATATCGATGTACTGATTAAATATTCTAGTTCACAAAACTACATACAGTTATCCTGTTTAACGTTCATCGGTGTGTGCATTTCTTTCTTATTTCAATAATTCAAACAAAATTTTAAGTGATCGATTTTCATGTGAAAAACTTCCGCCATCATATATGACAATCATACTAGATGGAAGATGACTTTACTTCAAGATATTTTTTAATCATAGTTCGAACTTTTAAATTGTTATCAAATTACAAATTTGTATTCGAAAACCTTATGGGTGAAAACTCTAGTATTTGAGTATAGATGCACATGTGAAATTCGGAAGGTATAAAATTTAAATTTATTTGAAAAAGTTCGAGTTTTTTGATTTTGCAATAATTCTCAATTATTGAAAACTACTTGCATGTAATATTAATTTTAATATCTTCTTTATAGCATACTGCAAATTGAACCATAATCTTTTTATATTGGCAATAATTCCTAGAATACTCATTTCTAAAATTTCCAATGTCACGTTTATGTGTGCACTTATTTTAAGTAGTAGGATTGAGAAATTCAATTTAGCTTTTAATAAATATCTTTACTAAATATACCATCCCATTTTTTAATTCGATTTCACTTCCCTATTTAGTATTTCTAATATTAATGCGCAATATTTTTAAAGTGACAATAATTCCTTGAACAGCCATTTATTCTTTATATTCTTTATTTATTTGCTTTCCCATGCACAAGACCACTTGAGTCTCATATTTCAGCATGAGAAGTTTAAAATCATAATGTACAATTAAATAAATATAATATAATTACAATATTAGGTTTCATGAAAAAATTTTTTTTTTTTTAAATTTAAAAAATTAATCAAAATAGATCTATAAGCAAATAACCTTAATATTTTATATTGAAAAACTGATTACAGACTGAAAAAAAAACACTATTAGAATTTAAGTTTGACAATTGTAAAAAGAGGAGAAAAATAACAACAATTAAAATAAGATTTATAAAATTTATAATTACAGATAATGGATAAAGAATATTAAAATTGAAAATATGAAAAAGAGAAACAAAAACAAAAAATTGAACGAAAATTTTATAACAAATAAAAGAAAGTTATAAATAAAAGTACATATTGCATAAAAATAAGGGTACATATTGCATGAAAACGAAAACAAATTTTAAGAATTAAAACTAGCTAGCAAACAGTTTAGAGTAAAATAAAACAAATGATAAAGAATCTTGTTTAATTATTACTCAAAAACGAGATAACATTTTTCTTAAAGGCATCTGCATTACTTATACATTGGATATTATAAGTAAGTGAGTTCCACAGACGGATGGAGTTAATAAAAAATTGCCACTCAGAGACCAAACAGGTATGACGAAGCAAAATTAATCTTTTTCCTCTATTAAATCTTGAAAAACGCAGGCGTTGAAATAAATGCACCGGGTGACCACTATAAATAATCCTATGCAAGAAAATAAGGACTCTTAACTTAAGTAGATTGTGAAATGTCATGTCATACAAGCATACTGAGAAAGCCGAAACACTGTCATATCTTCGTATACCATATACGTAGCGGGTAATGCTATTGAACGTCCTATTCATTCTCTGCATACTTAGGGCATCGCACTTAGCAAAAAGTTCACATCCGTAAAGCATAATGGACATTATGTGTGCATTTATTTTAAGCCATTTGATTGTGAAAATAAATTCGTCTTTTAATAAATATCTTTTAGTAAATATCTAAACTATATTTACAATAGTTTTTTTTTGTATATTGCAAATATAGTTTCCTAAATTTTAGACTTTTTCATAATTTTAAAATTTTTTATTTTATTGGGACGTTAGTGCGTATGATTTATTTTAATTTTGAATATTAATTTTAATATAGTGTTGATAGCATACTCTAAATTGATGCATAAACTTTTTAAACTGACAATAATTCCTTGAATAGTCATTTCTAAAATTTTCAATATCACATTTATGAGTGCATTTATTTTAAGCCAAATCTGGGGATCGGTTTATATGGGGGCTATATATAATTACAGACCGATGCGGACCAATTTTTGCATGATTGTTATAGACCATATACCAACACCATGTATCAAATTTCAGCCGGATCGGATGAAATTTGCTCCTTCAAAAGGCTCCGCAAGCCAAATATGGGGATCGGTTTATATGGGGGCTATATATAATTATGGACTGATGTGGACCAATTTTTGCATGGTTGTTATAGACCATATACCAACACCATGTATTAAATTTCAGCCGGATCGGATGAAATTTGCTCCTGTTAGAGGCTCCACAAACCAAATCTGAGGGTCCGTTTATATGGGGGCTATACGTAAAAGCGCACCGATATGGACCATTTGCAATACCATCTGACCTACATAAATAACAACTACTTGTGCCAAGTTTCAAGTCGATAGATTGTTTCGTTCGGAAGTTAGCGTGATTTCAACAGACGGACGGACGGAAGGACGGACATGCTTAGATCGTCTCAGAATTTCACCACGACCCAGGATATACTTTATGGGATCTTAGAGCAATATTTCGATGTGTTACAAACCGAATGACAAAGTTAATATACCCCCCATCCTATGGTGGAGGGTATAATAATTCCTTAAGTAGCCATTTCTAAAATGTATTTTATTAGGACTTCAGTGCGTATGATTTATTTTAATTTTGAATATTAATATTAATATCTTCTTTGTAGGATACTGCGAATTGATGCATAATCTTTATCGACTGACACTATTTCCTTGAATAGTAATTTCTAAAATTTCCAATGTCACGTTTATATGTGCATTTATTTTAAGTACTTTTTACTGAAATATACACTTTATCTTTTAATAAATATCTTTACTAAATATACCATCGCATTTTTTAATTCAACATCACTTGATTCTCCCATTATTATCACTCTGATACAACAAATGAACATTAGCACTATTACATACATATATCTTAAATCACCGAAAATGTTCTACTTTAACCGAATTTATTATGATTAAATACCACGCCATTCGAATGATTGATTTTCCTTGAATGACATAATCCGTTGTAAATACGCCAAACCATTTAATCCAATTACCCAGATTTCACAATCACATCATAAATGAAAAGCGAATGACTGTAAACTTTTGGATAATGCTCTCAATTCAACTTTCTTTTAATTAAGTTTCCACTCATCGCAATGTCGAGAGATACAAATCGATGTTGCATATTAATTGAATATTCCTAGGGGGGTTTACAATGCCATACAAAGACCAGGGCACTCACATTAATTATGATGAGCCCAATATCTTTATGGGTGATGATGATGATGATGGAAAATATGATGATTATGAGACAGACAAAGAAATCAATGAATGGTCAAACATTTTACCCTGGAATATTCTAAAATTGCAATCTATGTAATGAATAGGCCAAGGAAAAAAAACTGCTGTAATATAAGATTTTAATCATTGAAAAGTTTGCTATTTCATACTTGGTTTTGTAGCTATGGAAAACAAAAACTTTTTTTTCTTTTTGCTACTTGTTTGTGATATTATAAACTCACTCATTTTAAATTTGTTGTGGGGTTTTTGTTATCTTCACTTTGTTGCCATATAATTAAAATGTACAATGAATTTTATTTGTTTTGTGCAACTTGTGAAATGCTATATCATAAAAGTTGAACTGAATAGTTCGAATGTCATAATAGCGTAGGCAAATTCAACATTATATGGGTCCAAATGACATTGTTTAACGTAGAGTTGAATAAATAAAATTGGATCAATAAACTCAACAAGGTTTGCAATACCTATAATAGCTACTCATAAAAGGGTCATGTAAATGGATAAAGTGCAATAAATTACAGGGAGCTTTAAAGAAAACACTTGTAATTGTGAGTGATTGTAATGTTAGTAGAAATTTTATATTTTTTTTTTTTTTGTAAATTCATTTAATTATGTAGTGATGAACTTCATGTATAATAAAAATAAATGGATCGGTTTTTATAATATATATTTTTTTTTATTATATTATTTAGGATTATATATCTGTTATTAAGGTAATTCAGTTCTTAAATTGCTTTCATTGTAACACGAAACATTTATTTCCACTTCGAATTGCAAAGGAATATTAAATTAAAACGTTTTTAATTTCTACATAATCAATAACCAAAGGACGCAAAAGCTCAAAAATTTTAAACTTGGCGATATGTTTAAATTTTATTGCACACATTTTTCTTTGATGCTATTTTTTTCTTATATGGCATGTGTTTTCCGACTTTAAGATAAAGTAAGTTTCTCTCAAAATACTTAAAATAAGTGCACACATAAGCGTGAGATCTGAAATTTTAGGCATGGCTATTCAAAGAATTATTGTCAATTTAAGACCATAGCGCATCAATTTCCAGTATGCTATGAAAATGATATTAAAATTAATATTCAAAAATTTAAATAAATCATACGCACTGAAGTCCTAATAAAATAAATTTTAGAAATGGCTACTTAAGGAATTATTTTCAGTTTAACAAGTATATACGGCCGTAAGTTCGGTCAGGCCGAAGCTTATGTACCCTCCACCATGGATTGCGTAGAAACTTCTACTGAAGACTGTCATCCACAATCGAATTACTTGGGTTGCGGTAACACTTGCCGATGGCAAGGTATCTTAAAACTTCCTAACATCGTCTTCTAAATTACAAGGTAGTCCATACCTAGTATATATTAAACTAAAAAAGGCCGATTAAATACGTATATTATATTACATATATTAAGTTTAAAGTTTCTATAGAAATAAAATTTTGACAAAATAAAATTTTGACAACATTTTCTATAGAAGTAGAATTTGGAAAAAAAATTCTATAGAAATAAAATTAGGAAAAAAATTTCTATAGAAACAAAATTTTGAAAAAATTTTCTATAGAAATAAAATTTTGACAAAATTTTCTATAGAAATAAAATTTTGACAAAATTTTCTATAGAAATAACATTTTGACAATGTTTTCCTAAAAAAAAAAAAAATTTTGGTAGATTATTTTTGGCTCGAGTGACAACCATGAATATGAACCGATATGGACTAATTTTTGTGTGATTGGGGATCGGCTATATATAACTATAGACCGATATGGACCAATTTTATCATGGATATTAGCGGCCTTATACTAACACCACGTTGTAAATTTCAACCGGATCGGACGAATTTGGCTCCTCCAAGAGGCTCCGGAGATCAAATCTGGGGAACGGTTTATATGGGGGCTATATATAATTATGGACCGATATGGACCAATTCTTGCGTGTTTGTTAGAGACGACATTCTAACACCATGTTCCCAATTTCAACCGGATCGGATGAATTTTGCTCCTCCAAGATGCTCCGGAGGACAAATCTGGAAAACGATTTATACGGGGGCTATATATAATTATGGACCGATATGGACCAATTTTTGCATGGTCATTAGAGAACATATACCAACACCATGTACCAAATTTCAGTCGGATCGGATGAAATTTTCGTTTCTTAGAGGCTCCGCAAGCCAAATCGGGGGATCGGTTTATATGGGGGCTATATATAATTATGGACTGATGTGGACCAATTTTTGCATGGTCATTAGAGAACATATACCAATACCATGTACCAAATTCCAACAAGATCGGATGAAATTAGCTTCTCTTAGAGGTTCCGAAAGCCAAATCGGGGGATCGGTTTATATGGGGGCTATATATAATTATGGACCGATGTGGACCAATTTTTGCATGGTTGTTAGAGACCATATACTAACACCATGTACCAAATTTCAGCCGGATCGGATGAAATTTGCTTCTCTTAGAGGTTCCGAAAGCCAAATCGGGGGATCGGTTTATATGGGGACTATATATAATTATGGACCGATGTGGACCAATTTTTGCATGGTTGTTAGAGACCATATACTAACACCATGTACCAAATTTCAGCCGGATCGGATGAAATTTGCTTCTCTTAGAGCAATCGCAAGCCAAATTTGGGGGTCCGTTTATATGGGGGCTATACGTAAAAGTGGGCCGATATGGCCCATTTGCAATACCATCCGACCTACATCAATAACAACTACTTGTGCCAAGTTTCAAGTCGAGAGCTTGTTTCGTTTGGAAGTTAGCGTGAAGTCAACAGACGGACGGACGGGCATGCTCAGATCGACTCAGAATTTCACAACGACCCAGAATATATATACTTTATGGGGTCTTAGAGCAATATTTCGATGTGTTACAAACGGAATGACAAAGTTAATATACCCCCATCCTATGGTGGAGGGTAAAAAATATTGTGGATCAATTTCCTATACTAAAATTAATAATAAAAGATAAAATCAATCTGAAGTCATATTACCATAGTCTTTGTTAATCTAATAAAATAAAATTTGCTAAACTATAACAAAGTGTACAAACTACGAAACTATTCTTACAATATTTTATTGTATATTGTAAATATATTTTCCTAGGTTTTACACTCTGATATAGGTTAGAAAAGAGTATTTTTTTAGTACTTCTGTGCGTATGATTTATTTTAATTTTGAATATTAATTTTAATATCATTCTTATAGCATACTGGAAATTGATCCGTGATCTTTTTAAACTGACAATAATTCCTTGAATACCCATTTTTAAAAATTTTAATGTCGCCTCTATGTGTGCACTTACTATTGGCGATATATTTCAATTTTATATGTACCCATGTATCACAATATGAGATTTTAGGTGTCACGAAATAATATTCAGTTAATATTTTGCGAATGTCAATTCTAGTTTAAGACGAAATTTTGAATATTAATTTTCATATCTGTTTTGTAGCATACTGGAAATTGATGCGAAGTCTTTTTAAACTGATAATAATTCCATGAATATCCCTTTCTAAAATTTCTAATGTCACGTTTATGTGTGCACCTATTTTAAAACATTAATATTTGGTGATATATTTGAATTTTGTATGCACCCATATAGTGGTGCATCATAGTGTCAGACTTTAGGTGTCACGAAATAATATTCAGTTAATATTTTGTCAATATCAATTCTAGTTTCAAACAAAAAATACCCAATGAAAAGTTTTCAGGGAATTTTGAATTAATCTAACGGCACATATATCATTTCGATTAGTTTGGAAAAATAACACAGCCTTCAAGAATAGGGATTTAAAATTTGGAGCTTTATTTAAAGTTTGTGTGCTCACATACATTCTTGTATGCGTATGTTTTTTATATGAGATGTGCTTTCCTATGGAATTTAAGTTAATGTGACTTTCTCTCAACAGTCTAACAACTCTCAACAGTCTAAAAAAATTAGACAGACTTATATTAGGAATTATTATCAGTTTAAAATGATTGCGCATCAATTTCCAGTATGCTACAAAAAAGGTATTAAAGTCAAAATTTAAAATTAAAATAAATTTAATGCACTGTCCTTGTAGAATAGGCTTTGCTAATCTAATAAAAAAAAAACGTTGTGTAATCCAATAAAAACACGTTGTAATATTTTATTTTGTATAATGTAAATATATTTTCCCTATGTTTTACAATCTGCTATAGGTTAATAAACCTTTTTTTTTTTTAAAGGACTTTAGTGCGTATGATTTATTTTAATTTTGAATATTAATTTTAATATCATTCTTGCAGCATACTGAAAATTGATAAGCAGTCTTTTTAAATTGACTATAATTCCATGAATAGCCATTTCTAAAATTTCTGCTATAGGTTAAAAACCCTTATTTTTTTAGGACTTTAGTGCGTATGATTTATTTTAATTTTGAATATTAATTTTAATATCATTCTTGCAGCATACTGAAAATTGATAAGCAGTCTTTTTAAACAGACTATAATTTCATGAATAGCCATTTCTAAAATTTCTGATGTCGCGTTTATGTGTGCACATATTTTAAATATTTACCACTTGGTGGTGTATCACAATGTCAGATTTTAGGTTTCCCAAAATAATATTCAGTTACTATTTTGCCAATATCAATTCTAGTTTCAGACGAAAATACTAAAAGCAAAGTTTTTAGGGAATTTCGAATCAATCTAATGACACGTATAACATTTCGATTAGGTTGGAAAAATATAACAGCCAACAAGAATGTGGATTTAGCATTTGGCGTTATATTGAAATGTTATATGCAATATATTTAAATGTTGTATAAAATGTGCTTTCATAAGAAATTTAAGATGAAGTCACTTTCTCCAAAAAGACTTAACACATAAGTGCACACATAAACGTGACATTAACAAATATATACAGGCCCATATAAGGAATTATTTTTAGTTTTGAGTGATTGCGTATCAATTTCTAATACTCTACAAAAAAGATATTAAAATTAATATTCAAAATTAAAATAAATCATACGCACTGAAGTCCTAAGAAAATAATGTTTTCTAAGCTATAGCAGATTGTAAAACTTAGGAAAATATATTTACAATATTTTATTTTGTATATTGTAAATATAGTTTCCTAATTTTTACACTGTGATATAGGTTAGAAAACAGTATTTTTTCGGGACTTCAGTGCGTATGATTTATTTTAATTTTGAATATTAATCTTTCTATATGTTTTATAGCATATTGAAAATTGATAAACAATCATTTTAAACAGAGAATAATTCTTCGAATAGCAATTTCTAATATTTCGAATGTTGCGTTTATGTGTGCATTTATTTTAGAGCTTTAACATTTGGTGATATATTTATATCTTGTATATTATTAAGGAAAAATTTATAGATAACATATATTTTGCTATGAAAACGTATAAAATCCTTAAAGTCCTTCTTTTTTTTGTTTTGATACAAGAATCGAATTAAGCTCCACCAGAAAACTTTGCAAAATTTAATGAACTGGAAAAACAAATGTAAGAAAAAAAAATACAGAAAAAGAAAAATCTAACTGGTATTCCCTTTTGTTGACATTTCATTTAGTTGAGATATCTTTGCTTGAATTGAGTACATCTCGGTTCAGTAGCACTAGGACCAAATGTTACAAGAACGTTTGCCTTCATATGTATTTGGGTGTGAGGAAATGATACAATTTTGAGCTTACACAGTCACTTGAAAATGTGTGTCAACACTTTTTCCAGACGAAAGGATATGCCGACAGTTGGTCATGGAGGTGGATAATGGTTTGTGGATGGACTCTTGAGAATTCTTGTGAAGTGGGAAGAGTTAACTGATGTCACATATAACCAGTATTCCGATATAATGATGTGTTGATTTAGTTGCTGAAAGAACCAACCATTGTCAATCCCAAAACAATCACGATTGGAATTAATCTTTGATTTCTCAAAACTGAAGAAGATTTTTTAAGTAAGTGTACAGTATCTAAGTCAAACAAAGACTATGATAAATGAAACGGAAAACTATTGGTAAAACCTAGTTTTCCTTTGAATTTGTCTAAGAGATTTTGTTCTTGTAAAGAAACATGAATTGTTATATAGTTCTGACAGTTTTTATAGTTTTATCCCCTAGGTTAAACAAAATGTTTTTTTTCACAACAACACTAATATTTTCTGTAGAAAAAATCTATTCGAAAATTAGATATGTTTATTTTGGCTTCAGCTAAAAGCTTTTTTTATAAATTGGACAATGGGTCGTATGATTATTATAAATTTCAATAATACTTATTTTTTTTTTATAAGCAGGCTATTTCCTTGCAAGGAAGAAAAGAGCGAAATCTTGGCAATAAGTTATATATTTTAGCGTCTAAAAATTATACATATCAGCATGCGTGAAATCGCAGACCCATGTATATTTTAGTTTGTATATCGTAAATATAATTTTCTAATTTTTACACTCTGATATAGGTTAGAAAACAGTTTTTTTAGGACTTTAGTGCGTATGACTTATATTAATTTTGAATATTAATTTTAATATCAGTTTTATAGCATACTGGAAATTGATGCACTAGCATTTTAAAATGAGAATAATTCCTTGAATAGCAATTACTAATATTTCCAATGTCGCGTTTATGTGTGCAATTATTTTAAAACTTTAATTTTTTATGTTATTAACATTAAATTTTCATATTTGAATTTTGTATGTTATTAAATTTTTTTAGATAACATATAGTTTGCTATGAAACCGAAACGATTTTCTATATATATGAGCTGAGTATGAAATTAAGCAATTTTTTTTTTCCTAAATGGACAATGGGTCGTATGTTTATTAAAAATTTATTTTTTTTTAATTTGTTAAGAAATTTTCTCTGGCAAATAAATTGATTTTAGAGATCCAACAAAAGGTAATTAATTGGCCTAAAGTCTTCATTTAGAGATTTAAGAACTTCAGCATGTGTGCATTTTCTGAGCTATGTAAAAACTCCGAACATCTACAAAACAAAGGACAACGAAACAAAATTAATGAAAATTGAAACGAACTTTTTTATGGTATTAATTTATTGTATGTTTTTAAAATTTTCTTAGTTTTTTTCTAAATTGGCATCGGGTCGTATGATTATTTCAAAATTAATTTTTTTAATTTGTTAAGAGATTTTTCTCAGGCAAATGAATTGATTTTAGAGATTCAATGAAAGGTGATTACTTGTCCTAAAGTCTTCATTTAGAGATTTAAGAACTTCAGCATGTGTGCATTCTCTAAGCAATGTAAAGACTGCGAACTTCTACAAAATAAAGGACAGCGAAATAAAATCAATGAAAATTGAAACAAAATTGTTTATGGAACTAATTTATTGTATGTTTGTAAAATTTTCTTAGTTTATTTATAAATTGACATTGGGTCGTATGATTATTATAAATATCAGTTGTTTATCTTGTTGTGAGATTTTCTTTGGCAAATGAATTGATTTTAGAGATTCGGTAAAAGTAAATTACTGGGCCTAGTGTCTTCGTTTAGAGACTTAAGCACTTCAGCATGTGTGCATTCTCTGAGCTATGTAAAGACTGTGAACATCTACAAACATAGGGAAACTCTAAAGAAAAAACTTCATATACATTTCTATAGGTTTCGCTTGGCATTTAGGAGTTTAGTTTGTTTTTAATTACTAAATTAAATTATTATTTGAATTATTTATTTTTTTAATATTTTTTATTTTTTTGTATTTCAAAGCAATCCGAAGATTTTTCTTTCGGTGTAAACTAAACTTAATTTATTTCATACGCATGCATAGTAAATTCTCGTTCTTAAATAGTTCAAAACCACTGTATCATAAATCAAATACAAATAACAAATGCTCTACTCTGGATAAGCTTCCTTAGACTTCCATAAAACTTTCAAGGACCAACCACCACACACACATTCATCCATATATTTGTGCGCGAGCTGTACATACAGCTCGAAATGCCTTAAATTGTCCCAGGCTCCTATGGCTTATATTTCCCTTTTCTGGTTACACTTGGAGTGTTTAAGCACTTCGGGGAGCTATGTGAGTGGACAACAGAAGCTATGGTGTTGCTTATTTGGTTGTCACTGGGGAAACATTTGTCACGACTAAAGTAAATACCACCATTTTAAGTTAGCTGAGACATTGAGTACTTGCAGGGGGGAAAGAAGGAAAAAGTTAGCTGACTGCATTTACGGACTGTGGACTGTGTGAAAGAAATGGTCATGAATTACGCGAATATTTTGTGGTTTTCCTTTTTTCCTTTTTTTTTGGTTGATTCATAACATTTGCCTTTGGTGATTGTCCTTATGGCAAACAAGCTCCATAAACTTCCGTGTTAAGATTTGTTAAAATATTGTTTTTATGTTACCCACAGAAAAATATAACAAAATGAAAAAACAACATGGCAACATTATGTCTACTATGTATATGATTCCTGGCAGTTTTGTCTTCTACTGTTGGCCATCATACGGTGATAAAGGCATTTAAAGACAACTGTCTTTCGACTTGGTCAATAGTAATGTTTTTATTTGTTGTTTTCTTTTTGCATTTTTATTTTATTCATTCATTGCTTTTGTTGACTCTTCGGGTAGCAGCAGATGGTTGTAATGACACCAATGAATATGGCTAACATCTGCATAGTCACACATATGGCCAATAATGACCAAAAAATGATTGTTGTCACAAGATTAATAGCCAAAAAGAAATGTGATGTCATTTGCAAGCACCCAAATGTATGCCATGGTTTTCAAAACAAAATGGATATACTGAATCAGTGTTGCCAGAAGTAGGGGAAATTCCTTAAATGTAGGTTTTTTTCTAATAATTGTCGTCTTGTAGGGACGTAAGGACACAATGCACAATGTAAAAGTTACAATTTTTAATCATTTTTACATTTTGGGGGTCTTTAGCTGGAAATTAGAAGCCGGCAAGGCTTGATTTTTAACAATGTGTTGTAACCACTGTTACCACTCGTGCCAAAAATAATAATATACAAATATTTCTACAAAAACATAGAATTGATGTTTATCTTATTTTTATTTCCAATATATAGGTTGACTTCGTCACAACCATTTCAAGACTGAAGTGAAAATTTTTTCAAAGGTTTATTTCTATAGAAAATTTTGTCAAAATTCTATTTTATAGAAAATTTTCTCAAAATTTTATTTCTATAGAATATTATGTGAACATTTCATTTCTGGAGAAAATTTTCTCAAAATTGTATTCCTGTAAAAAAAATATGTCAAAAAGTTATTTCTATAGAAACATTTTTAAAAATATTATTTGTATAGAAAAATTTTTCACAATTTTATTTCTATAGAAAATGTTCTCAAAATTTTATTTCTATGGAAAATTTTGTCAAAATTTTATATCTATAGAAAATTTTTTCAAAATTTTATTTCCATAGAAATTTTCTCAAAATTTTATTTCCATAGAAATTTTCTCAAATTTCTATTTTTATAGAAAATTTTCTCAAAATTGTATTTCTGTAGAAAATTTTCTCAAAATTTTATTTCTATAGAAAATTTTCTCAAAATTTTATTTCTATAGAAAATTTTGTCAAAATTTTATTTTTATGGAAAACTTTCTCAAAAATTTATTTCTGTAGAAAATTTTCTCAAAATTTTATTTCTATAGAAAATTTTGTTAAAATTTTATATCTATAGAAAATTTTCTCAAAATTGTATTTCTGTAGAAAATTTTCTCAAAATTTTAATTATATAGAAAATTTTGTTAAAATTTGATATCTGTAGAAAATTTTCTCAAAATTTTATTTCTATATAGAAAATTTTCTCAAAATTTTATTTCTGTAGAAAACTTTTTTAAAATTGTATTTCTATAGAAAAAATTTTCAAAATTTTATTTCCATAGAAAATTTCACAAATTTCTATTTTATAGAAAATTTTCTCAAAATGTTATTTATTTAGAAAATTTTCTCAAAATGTTATATCTATAGAAAATTTTCCCAAAATTTTATTTCTATAGAAAATTTTGTCAAAATTTTATTCCTGTAAAAAAATGTGTCAAAAAGTTATTTCTGTAGAAACATTTTTAAAAATTTTATTTCTATAGAAAATTTTCTCAAAATTTTATTTCTGTAGAAAATTTTCACAAAATTTTATTTCTATATAGAAAATTTTCTCAAAATTTTATTTCTATATAAAATTTTGTCAAAATTTTATTTCTATATAAAATTTTGTCCAAATTTTATTTCTGTAGAAAATTTTGTCAAAACTTTATTTCTATAGAAAATTTTCTAAAAATTTTATTTCTATATAGAAAATTTCTTCAAAAATTTTATTTCTATAGAAAATTTTGTCAAAATTTTATTTCTGTAAAAAAATTTGTCAAAATTTTATTTCTATAGAAAATTTTGTCAAAATTTTATTTCTGTAGAAAACTTTCTCAAAATTTTATTTCTGTAGAAAATTTTCACAAAATTTTATTTCTATATAGAAAATTTTCTCAAAATTTTATTTCTATATAAAATTTTGTCAAAATTTTATTTCTATATAAAATTTTGTAAAAATTTTATATCTGTAGAAAATTTTCTAAAAATTGTATTTCTATATTGAAAATTTTCTCAAAATTTTATTTTTGTAGAAAACTTTTTCAAAATTGTATTTCTATAAAAAAAATTTTTCAAAATTTTATATATATAGAACATTTTCTCAAAATTTTATTTCTATAGAAAATTTTGTCAAAATTGTATATCTATAGAAAATTTTGTCAAAATTTTATTTTTATGGAAAACTCTCTCAAAAATTTATTTCTGTAGAAAATTTTCTCAAAATTTTATTTCTATATAGAAAATTTTCTCAAAATTTTATTTCTATGGAAAATTTTCTCAAAATTTTATTTCTATGGAAAATTTTCTCAAAATTTTATTTCTATATAGAAAATTTTCCCAAAATTTTATTTCTATAGAAAAATTTCTCAAAAATTTATTTCTATAGAAAATTTTGTTAAAATTTTATATCTATAGAAAATTTTCTCAAAATTGTATTTCTATAGAAAATTTTGTCAAAATGTTATATCTATAGAAAATTTTCCCAAAATTGTATTTCTATAGAAAAATTTTTCAAAATTTTATTTCCATAGAAAATTTCTCAAATTTTGTTTCTATAGAAAATTTTGTCAAAATTTTATTTCTATAGAAAATTTTGTTAAAATTTTATTTCTATAGAAAATTTTGTCAAAATGTTATATCTATAGAAAATTTTCCCAAAATTGTATTTCCATAGAAAAATTTTTCAAAATTTTATTTCCATAGAAAATTTCTCAAATTTTTATTTCTATAGAAAATTTTGTCAAAATTTTATTTCTATAGAAAATTTTGTCAAAATGTTATATCTATAGAAAATTTTCCCAAAATTGCATTTCTATAGCAAAATTTTTCAAAATTTTATTTCCATAGAAAATTTCTCAAATTTTTATTTCTATAGAAAATTTTGTCAAAATTTTATTTCTATAGAAAATTTTCTCAAAATTGTATTTCTATAGATTTTCTCAAAATTTTATTTCTATAGAAAAATTCTATTTTTAGAGAAAATTTTCTCAAAATTTTTTTCTGTAGAAAATTTTCTCAAAATTTTATTTCTATATAGAACATTTTCTCAAAATTTTATTTCTGTAGAAAACTTTCTCAAAATTTTATTTCTATATAGAAAATTTTCTCAAAATTTTATGTCTATGGAAAATTTTCTCAAAATTTTATGTCTATGGAAAATTTTGTCAAAATTTTATTTCTATAGAAAATTTTGTCAAAATTTTTCTTTTCTATAGAAAAGTGTGTTAAAATTTTATTTCTATAGAAAATTTTGTCAACATTTTATTTCTATAGAAAATTTTGTCAAAATTTTATTTCTATGGAAAATTTTCTCAAAATTTTATTTCTATATAGAAAATTTTCTCAAAATTTTATTTCTGTAGAAAACTTTCTCAAAATTTTATTTCTATAGAACTTTTCTCAAAATTTTATTTCTGTAGAAAACTTTCTCAAAATTTTACTTCTATAGAAAATTTTCTAAAAATTTTATTTCTATATAGAAAATTTCCTTAAAATTTTATTTCTATAGAAAATTTTGTCAAAATTGTATTTCTATAGAAAATTTTGTCAAAATTTTATTTCTATAGAAAATTTTGTCAAAATGCTATTTCTATAGAAAATTTTGTCAAAATTTTATTTCTATAGAAAATTTTGTCAAAATTTTATTTCTATATAAAATTTTGTCAAAATCTTATTTCTGTAGAAAATTTTGTCAAAATTTTTCTTTTGTATAGAAAATTTTGTCTAAATTTTATTTCTATAGAAATTTTGTCAAAATGTTATTTCTATAGAAAATTTTGTCAAAAATTTATTTCTATAGAAAATCTTCTCAAAATTTTATTTCTATAGAAAATTTTGTCAAAATGTATTTCTATAGAAAATTTTCTCAAAATTTTATTTCTATAGAAAATTTTGTCAAAATTTTATTTCTATAGAAAATTTTGTCAAAATTTTATTTCTATAGAAAATTTTGTCAAAATTTTATTTTTGTGGAAAGTTTTCTCAAAATTTTATTTCTATAGTAAATTTTTTCAAAATTTTATTTCTAAAGAAAATTTTGTCAAAATTTTATTTCTATAGAAAATGTTTTCAAAATTTTTCTTTTCTATAGAAAATTTTGTTTCTATGGAACGAAAAATATTGCAGAGGAAATTGTAGGGAAATTTTTTTGGGAGTGTAGGGGAAAGTAGGGATTTTTTTTGTCCTTGTAGGTTAAACCGAAAAACCCAGCTGGCAACACTGTATGCTGATAATATTATTTAATAAATTGTAAGAAATTTTTGTATATAAATAAGAATTGTGGTATGTATACTTTGGATTCTTAATATGTCAGTGGGTCGCATTCATATCAATAAATAAAATATGATACATTTTGGGATTAATTAGGATTTTTATTAGGTTATTAGACCACTCGAAGCCATATAATTGGAAGAAAATAATTCCTGCTGCTTCTTTTTAAATCATCCTATTATGAATATCAATTTATTTTTATTTGAGTTTTTCTGATATAGTTTTTTCTTTTCTTTGCAGGTAAGCAGTCTTTTTTGAATTTAATTTTTGTGAGCACTAAAGGTAAGGATGTAAAATAAAACCGTCATTTTGATTTGACAAAAATCAATGTCCCCTACACCAGTATTGCCGTTGTGGCCCTCAATATGACCCAAGCATAATAAAGAAGAAGATTCAGTACAATACGGAATGGACCCTTGACCCATCTGTTGAAGTATGAAATGGCTTAAAACAGAGACGAATATTTCCATTTCGAATTCTCAATCATTATGCAATGAGTTTTTTAATTTTCTAAAAATTCTGAACGATCATTCTAAATGCAGATTCCCATTTCTATAATCATTGAAAATTCAATCAAATTGATATTCTTCCCAATCACTTCAAATACATTACTCATCATTACGAGTGTCTTAATTCAATATCATCTCTCATTTGATTGTAAAATTTCAATAAATTTTACAAGCCATACCTGACCTTTATTGAAATTCTAAAAAAATTTGTACTTTTATTTAATTGCAATGAATAAAAATACACCACATTCCACTCCAGTAAAATCAGTATCGTTTGAAATGTCTGGACAACGGACAATTTGCATTGGTGATGATGAGTTGTGGTGAACAACATTTTTGATGGGATTGGGTGGGAAGACAGACAGAGTCATCAATATCGTACAGAGATGTGGATTCCGGCAATTATAACGTCATCTACACCGACACATGCTGGCATTAAACCAAGCTGTTGCTAGCGGTTGAATAACCCAATTACGAGGTAGTGATAAATAAAAACTTTTGGTATTTTTAATATATTAAAAACAAGAAAAGAAATTTCAAGTCTAAACAAAAGTTAACATGAGGTTAATAAAAAAGTGAATCATTCGATTTTGTAAAAAGGACAAGGTCGATTACCCTTGTAATTTTTATTTATAATTTTTATTTTCATTGATTTAAATGAAATATAAAAGTGTTATAGTAGGTCAGCTAAAAACCAATCAATTTAATTTTTGAGATTCCAAAGAAAATGGCACAAAACGTCTAACTTATTTATTAAAATTGGCAATAAAATTGATACTTTTATTGTAAGGAAGTGCCAAAAAGTGTCAATCTTTCTTTTTATATAGAATTAGTCTTTTTTCCACAGTCTATGTCACAATTCAAAACTCCAAAAACGGGACATATTTATGGTAAATAAATGGAAAAAGCGTTTATCATACTTTTCATATAGAGTTCTGAAATTAAATTATTTTTAAATTAAATCTAATTGGAACATGATGGTTGCCACTCAAGCCAAAAACAATCTACCGAAATTTGGAGAAAATTGTACCAAAAAACTACCAAATAAAAAAATTCATTTTGCAAATATATAGAAAACTTTGTCACAAATTTTCTTTTTTTGTATAAAATTTTTGTCAAAATTTTATTTCTATAGAAATGCTAAAATGTTATTTCTATAGAAAACTTTGTCAAAATTTCATTTCTATAGAAAATTTTGTCAAAATTGTATTTCTATAGAAAATTTTGTCAAAATTTTATTTCTATAGAAAACTTTGTCAAAATTTTATTTCTACAGAAAATTTTGTCCAATATTTATTTCTATGGAAAATTTTGTCAAGTATTTATTTCTATAGAAAATTTTGTTAAAACTTTATTTCTATAGAAAATTTTGTTAAAATTTAATTGTATAGTAAATTCTGTCAAAATTTTATTTCTATAGAAAATTTTGTAAAAATTTTATTTCCCTAGAAAATTTTGTCAAAATTTTATTTCTCTAGAAAATTTTGTCAATATTTTATTTCTATAGCAAATTTTGTCAAAATTTTATTTCTATAGAAAATATTGTCAAAATTTTATTTCTATAGAAAATTTTGTCAAAATTTTATTTCTATAGAAAATTTTGTCAAAATTTTATTTCTATAGAAAATTTTGTTAAAATTATATTTCTATAGAAAATTTGTTCAAAATTGTATTTCTATAGAAAATTTATTCAAAAAATTTATTTCTATGGAGAATTTTGCCAAAATTGTATTTCTATGGAAAATTTTGTCAAAATTTTATTTCTATCAGAAATTTTTTAAAAATTTTTACTTCTATCGAAAACTTTGTCACAATTTGATCTCTATAGAAAATTTTGTCAAAATTTTATTTCTATAGCAAATTTCGTCAAACTTTTATTTCTATCAAAAATTTTGTCAAAATTTTATTTCTATAGAAAATTTTGTGAAAACTTTATTTCTATAGAAAATTTTGTTAAAATTATATTTCTATTGAAAATTTTGTTAAAATTTTATTTTTATGGAAAATTTTGTCAAAATTTTATTTCTATAGCAAATTTTGTCAAAATTTTATTTCTATAAAAAATTTTGTCAAAATTTTATTTCTATAGAAAATTTTGTCAAAATTTTATTTCTATAGAAAATTTTGTCAAAACTTCATTTCTAAAGAAAATCTTGTTAAAATTATATTTCTGTAGAAAATGTTGGTAAAATTTTGTTTCTATAGCAAATTTTGCCAAAATTTTATTTCTATAGAAAATTTTGTCAAAATTGTATTTCTATAGAAAATTTATTAAAAATTTTATTTCTATAGAGAATTTTGCCAAAATTTTATTTCTATAGAAAATTTTGTCAAAATTTTATTTCTTTATAACATTTTGTCAAAATTTTATTTCTATATAAAATTTGGTCAACAGTTTATTTCTATAAAAAATTTTGTCAAAATTTTATTTCTATAGCGAATTTTGTCAAAATTTTATTTCTATAAAAAATTTTGTCAAAATTTTATTTCTAAGAAAATTTTGACAATACTTTATTTCTATAGAAAATTTTGTTAAAATTTGATTTGTATAGTAAATTTTGTCAAAATTTGATTTGTATAGTAAATTTTGTCAAAATTTTACTTCTATAGAAAATTTTGTTAAAATTTTATTTCTCTGAAAAATTTTGTCAAAATTTTATTTCTATAAGAAAATTTTTAAAAATTTTACTTCTATCGAAAACTTTTTCAAAATTTTATTTCTATAGAAAATTTTGTCAAAATTTTATTTCTATAGAAAATTTTGTCAAAATTTTATTTCTATAGAAAATTTTGTCAAAATTTTATTTCTATAGATAATTTTGTCAAAATTTTATTTCTATAGAAAATGTTGTCAATACTTTATTCCTAAAGAAAATTTTGTTAAAACTTTATTTCTATAGAAACTTTTGTTAAAATTTGATTTCTATAGTAAATTTTGTCAAAATTTTATTTCTATAGAAAATTTTGTCAAAATTTTATTTCTATTTTGTCAAAACTTTATTTCTATTGAAAATGTTGTTAAAATTTTATTTCTAAAAAATTTGTTAAAATTTTATTTCTATAGAAAATTTTGTCAAAACTTTAATACTATCGAAAAGTTTGTCAAAATTTTATTTCTATAGAAAATTTTGTCAAAATTTTATTTCTCTAGAAAATTTTGTCAAAATTTTATTTCCATAAAAAATTTTGTCAAAATTTTATTTCTATAGAAAATTTTGTTGAAATTTTACTTCTGTAGAAAATGTTGTCAAAATTTTATTTCTATAGAAAATTTTGTTAAAATTTTATTTCTATAGAAAATTTTTACAAAATTTTATTTTTATAGAAAATTATGTCAAAATTGTATTTTTATAGAACATTTGTTAAAATGGTGTTTTATAGAAAATTTTGTTAAAATTTTATTTCTATAGAAAATTTTGTTAAAATTTTATTTCTATAGAAAATTTTGTTAAAATTTTATTTCTAAAAAAATTGTCAAAATGTTATTTCTATAGAAAATTTTGTTAAAATTTTATTTCTAATTTTTTTTTAATTTTATTTCTGCAGAGAATTTTGTCAAAATTTATTTCTATAAAAAATTTGTCAATGTTTTTTTTCTATTGAAAATTTTGTCAAAATTTTATTTCTATAGAAAATTTTGTCAAAATTTTATTTCTATAAATGTTTTTTAAATATTAAAATTTTATTTCTAAATTTTTTTTTTTTTAATTTTATTTCTGCAGAGAATTTTGTCAAAATGTATTTCTATAAAAAATTTGTGAAGTACCTACTCTTAGTTCGAGAGGAATATGTGGCAAAATCTACCAAAACATTATGAATTCTCTTAATCTACTAAACAATTAAAAAGCTACCATGAAGAATTCTACCATCTGTGGCAATCGTGCTTAATACCCACATAATCGCAAATTCATTAAAAAAATATTTAAATACTATGAAAAAAAGTTATTAAGCTATTTGCATACTTTCAAGCGTTAAAGTTATGATATGAAAAGAGAAAAGTATTCACATATAAAAACGGACACAGAAACAGGATTATTTGATGACTCTTTCTATGTCCGTAATCTTAACTAAAATTAAAAAATAAATTCATAAATCCATTTTGGACTTTGGTATCCCTAACCATAGATGTTAGGTGGTGTTTAAATTGCTACGGCAATTTCTATTTATCTATCTAGGTCTACCTAGATGGATTTTTCTTCTAATTGTTTTTTTTTTTTACTATGTACATGTTTTTGTTTATTTACTTGGTTTAATTCGCATAATTTACAATCAAAACCTAGCAACAATAGCTGTATTTATGGTGGAGAAATTTGTTAGTAATTGGGTTTCACATAATGTCATGCCTTGGGGTCATAAAATTACGCGGTTTTATTCAATTAAATATCACCACAAATGTGGTAGATACATAAATTGCCAATGAAAATGTGAACACCACCTAAAAGTATGCAACAAAATTAAATTGAATTTGTATACCAGCCACAGGGTAGACAAATTAACTAAGTTATGTAGACTAATAACATTTTTGATTAAATTAAAGATTGATCATTTGCAGACTAATTAGCTGAAGAGAAGTAAATACACGAAAAACGTTAACTTACACAGAAAGAACATCAATTTTTTTCTAAATAAAATCCTATGGAATTTTTAAAAATATTCAATTAAAAATTTAATTGGTTCAAAAATTGAACTTTTATTAACTACTATTTAAATTTTTCTTATATAAATAAAATTTATTTTTTTATGTAAACCAGCTTATCCTTAAATTTCAATAAAAAAAAATAAATGAATCAATCAATATCGCATTGAATCAGAAAAAATTTATATCTGTGTACATAAATTAAGGATAATAAATTAAATATATTATAATTAAAATTAAATTTTCTTGTATATACAATTTTTTTGTTTGTTTGTTTAAGTAAATCACCTTATCCTTGATCAATATTGAACATAACAAAAATGCAATAACCAAGTTATATTACATCGAAATCATTAAACACAAAAAAGGTATCAAAAACAAATTGACAATATGAGCAATGTTCTAACATGCACCCGCTGTATGATGTGGTTCTATAATACCCACATAATTCAGATCACGTTTTCAATTTAAAACAAGCTCTTCCTTACTTTCCTACATGTCACTGTACAAATGGAAACTTATATGACATGCCAATAAAATGGCACGATTTTGTTTGTTTTAATTCGATAAAAGAAAAAGAGGTGGAAATTGGAAAAAAAAAGAATTTAATTTCAAAGAAAGCAAAAGCTCGAGAAAGATGTAGGCAGTGTTGCCAATATTGGGATTATTTTCTCCAAATTGGGGATATTTTCTGGCGGTTGGAAGATTTTTTCTAAAACAAAAAATCATAATGATTTATATGAAATTCTGTTTATTTCTACAATATTATTAAAAAATATAAATGGTCTAAAAACGGAAACAGGATTTTATTTTGAAGCCCACGGCTAATTTATAATTTTAATACGTTTCGCTAAGACATATTTCTACAATTTTTTTTAGAACATTTTGTGAGGTCTCGAAGGTTCTAAATATTGCCCTCTCATCAGTGTTCTTCACTGAAAAGGGGATACCTCTCAAACGTGGACAATTTTCATGAGATGTTTGAGACATAATCACATTAAAATTAAATTTTCACCCAAAAGTGAACAAAATTTAAGAGACCTTGGATGTCCACTTCTGACATGTTTTACTGTATATCCCATAAATATAGAAATGATGAAGAAGCTCCACCTTCATATTTATCTACCAACCACAAAAATAATCTACCAAACTTCGGACAAAATTTACTTTTATTCTCATAAAAAATTTTGTCAAAATAGAACGTAGAACATTTTGTCACAATTTCATTTCTATAGAAAATTTTGTCAAAATTTTACTTTTATAGAAAATTTTGTCAAATTTTCAGTTCTATAGAAAATTTTATCAAAACTTTATTTCTATATAAAATTTAGTCAAAATTGCAATTTTATACAAAAATTTTATGAAAACTTTATTTCTATAGAAAATTTTGTCAAAATTTTATTTCTATAGAAAATTTCGTCAAAATTTTATTTCTATAGAAAATTTTGTGAAAATTTTATTTCTATAGAAAATTGTGTCCAATATTTATTTCTATGGACAATTTTCTAAAAAAAAAATATTTCTACAGAATTTTTTTTAAAAAATTTACTTCTATAGAAAATTGTGTTAAAATTTTATTTCTATTGAAAATATTGTCAAAATTCTATTTCTACAGAAAATGTGGTAAAACTTTTAATACTATAGAAAATTTTGTGAAAATTTTATTTCTATAGAAAATTTTGTCAAAAGTTTATTTCTTTAGAAAATTTTATCACAATTTTATTTCTATAGGAAAATTTGTCAAAATTTTATTTCTATAGTAAAATTTGTCAAAATTTTATTTCTATAGAAAATTTTTTCAAAAATCTATGTCATTAGAAAATTTTATTAACATTTTATTTCTAAAGAAAATGTTGTCGAAACTTTAATTCTATGAAAAATGTTGTCAAAGATTTATTTCTATATAATATTTTGTCCAAATTTTATTTCTGTAGAAAATTTTGTCAAAATTTTATTTCTATAGAAAATTTTGTCAAAATTTTATTTCGATAGAAAATTTTGTCCAATATTTATTTATATAGACAATTTAGTCAAAATTTTATTTCTATAGAAAATTTTATCAAAATTTTATTTCTATAGAAAATTTTGGCAAAAATTTATTTTTGTAGAAAATTTATTTTTATTTCTATAGGAAATTTTGTCAAAATTTTATTTCTATAGAAAATTTTGTCAAAATTTTATTTCTATAGAAAATTTTGGCAACATTTTATTTCTATAGAAAATTTTGTCAAAATTTTATTTCTATAGAAAATTTTATCAAAATTTTATTTCTATAGAAAATTTTGTCAAAATTTTATTTTTATAGAAATTTTTGTAAAAACTTTGTTTCTACAGAAAATTTTATCAAAATTTTATTTCTATAGAAAATTTTATCAAAATTTTATTTCTATAGGAAAATTTGTCAAAATGTTTTTTCTATAGGAAAATTTGTCGAAATTTTATTTCTCGATAGAAAATTTTGTCCAATATTTATTTATATAGACAATTTAGTCAAAATTTTATTTCTATAGAAAATTTTATCAAAATTTTATTTCTATAGAAAATTTTGGCAAAAATTTATTTTTGTAGAAAATTTTGGCAAAAATTTATTTCTATAGGAAATTTTGTCAAAATTTTATTTCTATAGAAAATTTTGTCAAAATTTTATTTCTATAGAAAATTTTTGTCAACATTTTATTTCTATAGAAAATTTTGTCAAAATTTTATTTCTATAGAAAATTTTGTCAAAATTTTATTTCTATAGAAAATTTTGTCAAAATTTTATTTTTATAGAAATTTTTGTAAAAACTTTGTTTCTACAGAAAATTTTATCAAAATTTTATTTTAATAGAAGATTCTGTCAAAAGTTTAATTCAATAGAAAATTTATGAAAAGTTTATTTCAATAGAAAATTTAGTTGGGGAGGAATATTTTGCAAAATATACCAATGCATCAATAATTCTACCAATCTTCCCGACGGTAAAAAATCTACCATTTTGGTTGTGATTCGAAATCTTGGTCTTATTGATGAACCTCGCAAGCTGTTTTGGCAATAAATTTTATATTTTTTTCAATTTTAAATTATTGCTAAGTTGCTTTATTATACCCTTCACCACTACTGTGGTACAGGGTATAATAAGTTTGTGCATTTGTATGTAACGCCAAGAAGGAGTAATCATAGACCAACCTTTTAGTATACGGATCGGCTTAGAATTAAATTCTGAGTCGATTTAGCGATGTCCGTCTGTCTGTCTGTCTGTCCGTCTGTCTGTCCGTGTGTCTGTCTGTCTGTCTGTTGATGTATTTTTGTGTGCAAAGTACAGCTCGCAGTTTTAGTCCGATTGTCCCAAAATTTGGTATAGGGTCCTGTTTCGGCTCAAAGACGATCCCTATTGATTTTGGAAAAAATCGGTTCAGATTTAGATATAGCTGCCATATATATTTTTCACCGATCTGGTCATAATTGGCGTGTATATCAACCGATCTTCCTCAAATTCCGTACATCCGAATATTTTATGAGTCTCGAAAAACTTGCAAAATATCAGCAAAATCGGTTCATATTTAGATATAGCTCCCATATATAGCTTTCGCCCGATTTACACTCATATGACCACAGAGGCCAATTTTTAACTCCGATTTGGTTGAAATTTTGCACAGGGAGTAGAATTAGCATTGCAGCCATGCGTGCCAAATTTGGTTGAAATCGGTTCAGATTTAGATATATCTCCCATATATACCTTTCGCGCGATTTACACTCATATAACCACAGAGGCCAATTTTTAACTCCGATTTAGTTGAAATTTTGCACAGGGAGTAGAATTAGCATTGTTACTATGCGTGCCAAATTTGGTTGAAATCGGTTCAGATTTAGATATATCTCCCATATATAGCTTTCGCCCGATTTACACTCATATGACCACAGAGGCCAATTTTTAACTCCGATTTAGTTGAAATTTTGCACAGGGAGTAGAATTAGCATTCTAGCTATGCGTTCCAAATTTGGTTGAAATCGGTTCAGATTTAGATATATCTCCCATATATAGCTTTCGCCCGATTTACACTCATATGTCCACACAGGCCAATTTTTAACTCCGAATTAGTTGAAATTTTGCACAGGGAGGAGAATAAGCATTGTTGCTATGCGTGCCAAATTTGGTTGAAATCGGTTCAGATTTAGATATAGCTTACATATATATGTTTTTCTGATTTCGACAAAAATGGTCAAAATACCAACATCTTCCTTGTAAAATCGCCACTGCTTAGTCGAAAAGTTGTAAAAATGACTCTAATTTTCCTAAACTTCTAATACATATATATCGAGCGATAAATCATAAATAAACTTTTTCGAAGTTTCCTTAAAATTGCTTCAGATTTAAACGTTTCCCATATTTATTTTTTACTAACATTGTGTTCCACCCTAGTGCATTAGCCAACTTAAATTTTGAGTCTATAGATTTTGTAGAAGTCTATCAAATTCTTCCAGATCGAGTGATATTTAAATGTATGTATTTACAATTTATTAAAATTATGTATTTACAAACCTTTATATATAGCCCCCAACACATTTGACGGATGTGATATGGTATCGAAAATTTAGATCTACAAAGTGGTGCAGGGTATAATATAGTCGGCCCCGCCCGACTTTAGACTTTCCTTACTGGTTTTTTGCATAAAAACTTGTTAAAAATATATTGTGTAATTTTGTGAGGAATAATAATTTAAATTTTGAATTTTTAGGGACAAAATCGTCCTAACTTGCTAAATATTTTGTTACTTATTGTTTTACTTAGTTTAAAAATTGTAATATTATTTTTTAATTTATAGTGAAAAATATTTAATTTTTTTTAAATTTCGACCTTTCGATATTTTCCATTTTCTCTGTAAAGATGCGAATTCGTTTTCTATTCTCAGCATTAGAAAAAGTATTTTTTTTTTTAAAGAAAGTAAAAACCAAAAACAGGTGTAGAATTATATTCAGCCAATGCTTCAAAATCGGTTATTGGTTTTAGCACGCACTAGTAATTGATTTAATTTAAAATAAATTAAAATTTTAAAATTTTTCGGTCAGATTGACTAAACGAATTGTTCTTCAAATTCGATTAACACATATTTTTAATTTTCTTTCGAGAGATTCGAACCCCATAAATTCTATATTTCCAGTATTACAAATATGTCACCATGTCCATAAATCCATTGATGTTTTCTTTTAGAGTTTTAAGGTTTTTGATGATGAAATATAGTTCACGATATTTGTCCTCGACCAATTCCTTTACATATTCTTCAAAAAGAAAAATCCTTAAAAACACATATGTAAAGGAAAACTCATATGCAAATCAAAAGTAGAAAGCTTTTAAAATAAAATGCTACCTATAAAAGGTAGCATAGGTACTGCTTCTAAGAACAGCCTAAAAGTATGCAATGGATTTCCTGAGTAAACAAAAACCACACAAAAGGAACAAAATAGCAAAAAAAAAACAGAAGGAAAAAGAACAGCACAATCTTCTGTAACAATAAAATCCATTAAATATAACATTATAACCATTAAGAAATGGTTATCAAGATGAAGCAGTAGAGGATGATGACAAGAATGAATGAAACCAGAGTAGATATTTAACCGCAACGACAAAACAATTTAGCTGTATTTTAATGGATTGCAACAATAAAACAAAGCTAAAGAGAGCGAGAGAACAACAACGATAAGAGGGGATACAAACTACTTTCAAAGTATGTCAACAGAAAAAAATGCAGACCGTAAATGTGATGAAATATACAACAAAAGCCCAATTCAAAAGAAAGATATAAAACACAAGAAAAAAACAATTAATAGTTTTTCAAGGATATTCTTATTTCGATAATGACATGAGGATGTGTATTGTAAATGATTGCTTTTGCCCATTTGGGAAATCCTGTAATTTTGTGTAATTAAATAAACGTTTTTTGTACACATATTTATAAAATATAAAGTATACTTCTAGGCTGATATGTTAATATAAAGATTTTAGAGTATGCCTACCAGCGTTGCCACAATGAATTTTTATTTTGGACCAATATTTTTCCGCAATTGGACCAAAATTCGTACCAGCGGACCATTTGTCAAAATTAAATTAATATCATTTAATAATTAAAATTTTCCAAAATTTTATCAAATTTTTACTTCTATTTATTTCTATAGAAAATTTTGTTAAAATTTTATTTCTATAGAAAATTTTGTCAAAATTTTATTTCTATAGAAAATTTTGTTAAAATTTTAGTTCTATAGAAAATTTTGTTAAAATTTTATTTCTATAGAACATTTTGTCAAAATTTTATTTCTATAGAAAATTTTGACAAAATTTTATTTCTGTAGAAAATGTTGTCAAAATTTTATTTCTATAGAAAATTTTGTTAAAATTTTGTTTCTATAGAAAATTTTGTCAAAATTTTATTTTTTAGAATAATTTGCCAA